>NC_040016.1:9607706-9742731 GCF_000972845.2 Larimichthys crocea
ATCCACGTAAGAGAGTGTGCACAACTGTAATCCACATCTGAGGAGTGCAGATAGCTGCTGTCGCTCAAATACAAAAAAAAAAAGCCTGCAAAGTCTATGGACACAAACAGATGCAGGCAAAGATGCCTTCACATAAAATAAACTTGCTTTAACTTAAGTAAGGAAAGCTATTCGGTGTCATTATCACAGAGACAAGAGGGATAAAGAAATCAACACTAACATAACTAACACACATAGTGTAAGAATTTAACTCTCGCTGCTTTAAAATGAAGTTCAAAAGTAGCACTCTGGATCTCAGGAGCTGCATTTCGCTTGTTTGAGTCGCTCACTGTTTTTTTTTTTAAATATTCATCTCATTCCTTTGGAAAAGTTGTCATAACAGCAATTAGCACCTGGGCCGCCGTAAAGCTTTTACTCTCTACTTGTCACTTACAGTTGTGTGAGCATTTAGTCATCATTGAAATGTTGAGGAAGTCGAAACAAATGGGACATCGTAGCAGGGCATCGACATCCTGTAGGTGAGAGAAACAAAAAAATCACAGCGATAAATAAAATATTGATGAGACAATTCAACTCAGACGTCTGGTAATAAACAAAAAAATGACAAGAAAATAAATAAAGTAGCCTGATATATTTTAAATGACTGAACTTCTGCACTGTTAACTCGAACCATGGTCAGTGCAGCCTTTTAAAAGAATAAATGAGGCCATGTAAAGACACTTTAAACTGCATGACGTGGCTCATCTCATCATTTATATTAGAATCATAATCAAACATTATTGCTGTTACAGACACTGTTTACCATCCACGCCTCATGGAGTACACTGGAAACTTCATAAATCATGTCAGGACTGTGTGACACAAACTGTAACGTTACACAATATAAACACACATTACTACTTTGTCCATTGTAATCTTACATTGTGACACATACACATCCAGAGATACAGTTGAAACCAGAAGTTTACATACACTATATAAAAAGACACATGTGCTTTTTTCCCCTCACAGTCTGACATGAAATCAGACACTTTTCCTGTTTTAGGTCTGTTAGGATTACCAAAATTATTTCTATTTGCTAAATGCCAGAATAATAAGAGACAATTTTGTATTACTTTCTTCAAAGTCAGAAGTTCGCATACACTATACACTAAGATTACTATGCCTTTAATCAATTCGGGAAAGCCTAGATGATGATGTCATGTCTTTGGAAGCTTTCTGATGAGTTTATTAACAACATTTGAGTTAATTAAAGACACACCTGTGAAGGTATTTTTAAAAAAGGCACACCTTGAAACACACTGCTTCTTTGTGTAACATCATGGGAAAGTCAAAAGAAATCAGCCAAGACAACAGGAAGAGAATTGTGGATCATCCTGAAGGTGCCACGTTCATCTGTTCAAACTATCAGACAGTGACACTGTGTCTTTATATATAGTGTATGCAAGTGAGCGTCACCTCATATGACCTGCAGCCTCGTTTGTTTTGGCTGTATTTTAGGTTTCACCTGCCATAGATCACCAAACACTGTGACTGTTCACGGTTTGAATCTGTGTTTATGTCCCGATCATCACCAGCGTTACCTAACCTAGCTTCTCTTATTAGCACATACTCAAATCACGGATGCGTTTGTCTCGCTGCAGCTATTTTTAGCACGTGTCACATGAGCACGCCGACGGTGTGTAGAACAATCAGCTGTGTGTTACATTCATTCACACATTCATTCATTACGTTAGATTTGTAACGTTGCCGGTTAGTAACGGCTCAGGCTAGCTGAGTTACATTTAGCTCCTCGCGTCATGTTAGCGAAACACGATTATTTATTTATTTATTTATTTCAACTTACTTTGAGACCTGCCAGTTCAGCTGGTAAATCCGCTTCTATCTGTAGAGCCATGTGGAGGAAAAAACAACGAGCAGCTTCTCTGAGTTAAAGTGACTGAAGTGACTTCTTCTTCTTTTGTTCTTCTTGTTGTTGTTTTGTTTTGTTTTCAGAGACCAAAGTCCCGCTCGAAGGGATGCTGGACGCTGCTGACGTCATCTGACGACTTCCGCTGAGCTGGCGCTCTCCTCGGTGATTGGCAAGTGCGAGTATAAATAAACACCAGAGAGCATGAAGCATCTTTCTTTCTTTCTTATAAAAGTATATCTTTTTCTTTTTCCATATCTTACACATATTACTACTGTCATTACTGCTGCCATATCTCCATTACTGTTTATAGTAGTTTATGATTTGCTGCTGCTGTGCATCTGTGTCTCTCTGTCTCTATCACAGGTTCCACTGCTACTGTAATCATTTTATTATTCATCGTAATTCATTGTCATTTTATTATTCATTGTAATTGTACAATATGTTTGTGTTGATCTATTGCACGTCTGTCCGTCCTGGGAGAGGGATCCCTCCTCTGTGGCTCTTCCTGAGGTTTCTTCCAACTTTTTTGTGGGCAAGTTTTTCCTCACTCCAACCGAGGGTCTAAGGACAGAGGGTGTACAGATTGTAAAGCTCTCCAAGGCAAATGTACTTTGTGACTTTGGGCTATACAAATAAAATCTGATTTGATATCTTACCTCTCTTTCTTTTTGTTTATTTTTTCTTTTATATTCCTTTATATGTATATTTTCCCCTTTTCCACATATTTTTTTTTAAAGTGTATATTTTCTCTTTTCCTTTTTCCCCTTTTCTAAAATAGACATGCCAATGAGTTTATTTTGATGTTTAAGCTTAAGTAATCTACTGTATATAAATTGATGAATTAGAATCAAATCAAATTTTATTTGTATAGCCCAAAGTCACAAAGTACTTGTATTTGCCTCGGAGGGCTTTACAGTCTGTACAGGGAGTGACACCCTCTGTCCTTAGACCCTCGGTTCGAGCGAGGAAAAAATTTTAACAGGGAAAAAATGTGGAAGAAACCTCAGGAAGAGAGGAGGGATCCCTCTCCCTGGACGGACAGACGTGCAATAGAGGAAAGCAGAAGTAACACTTCTTTGAATCGCTCTAAAGGGCACATTTCTTCATTTTATCGACACAAAATAACTATGTAGACGTTCAGGAAGGTCTCAAGATGCTCAAAGTTAAGCCAGTTCAATGATTGGAAATATGGTTTGGCCAGAAATCCTTCCTGTTCGAGGGGTGGTCTCAGCATTTTCTCTCTCTCTCTGTCAGCATTTCCAACTGACATTCTAACAGGTGCAGTAACTGCTCTGCTGATTAGGGCCGGCAGTCGGTCTTGGTTGCTTACTACAGACATGATTTATACATAGAAACGTAGGAAAATTTGTCTTCTCACTCACATCTGTCTGCTAATGCTGTCAGCCTTATAGTTTTGGCGTAACACACAAAGATGCGGCAGCAACACCCATCCACAGCCTCATAGACTGCCATGTCAAAAAGGCGGGAACATTTCTGGAGGAAAGCAGAAGTAACGCTTTTTTGAATCGCTCTAAAGGTCACATTTCTTCACTTTATCGACACAAAATAACTATGTAGACGTTCAGGAAGGGCTTATGATGCTCCCAGTGATTTCAGTTCAATGATTGGAAATGCGGTTTGGCAAATACATGCTAATTGCTAATGCTAACATGCTAAGACCCCTGGCAACAGCCCACTCGTCACTCTCAAAATTTCTGCGGGAATTTTCTAGTTTTGCATTGTTGTGCCATTTTTTTACAAAAAAATGTGCTGGCATAGTTAAACTCAGTTATGCAGGAAGAACACGATATGTTAACTGCTTGAATTCTGGGGGTGTCAGTGAACAATAAACACCAGACACAGTGTTAGGAATAATCCGTGTGAAATAACCAGTTGACACAAACATCCATACCATCCACACTGTACTAACATACAGTTGTAAACATCATCACTCAAACACAAGAGTACAGAATATATATATATATACTGACATATGGCAGTGTTATGGCAGGAATGTTTATGTTTACCTTGTCAGGCTTGTTGTCCTTTGTTACTGTACTGTGTATGTACTGAGAGCAACATAATACCAGTGTAAAATTCATTGTCTGTGTACACATACCTTAAAACTGCTTCTGACGTTGAACAATCTAAATGATCATTTCACAAGACTGCAAATATTTAAGGTACAGCTTTCAAAAACCATAACATTTTGTAAAGATTCTTTTTTTAACTGGTGACATCTAGGTTTAATGATTGAAAGTTGGCATAAGACAAGACTTTACTAGATGTTTGCATTTCTGTCATCATCCAAGTCAGCTCCTCAAAATCTAAACTCTGTTAAATCTAACCGTGACTCCAACCAGGAAATCTGAGAGTGGAAAACCCTTATTCCATAACAACTGACGTACTTGTGGTGACTCTACCGTGACAGCCTTGCTGCTCTTCGTTTCAGCTGATAGACAGATACAAGTGACCCTGGTTGACAAGTGTAAGTCTGAAAAAAAATATGGTTCAACCAGTTCCAAGCTCACCACTGGAAAAATATTGTTATAACTTTGTGTGTGGCTTTGACAGTTGTTTTCAGATCCTCATAGTCACTAATGGGAAAGTCTTAAACTAAACAATTTCTCCACATTTAAGGCATCATGGAGTAATCATAACATCTTGTCCTTGAACTGGAAAACGCTTAGCAGGCTTTTGAGGGGCCTCAGAGACACTGAACACTTACAGTATTTTCCCTTAAGAACCTTGAGTATGCTCTTTCCTATAATAGTCCTTCTCTCATTACGTCCAGCGTTAGTGTTACTGTATATTTATTCACTCCTCACTCTTACAACAAATTACCCGGACTGTATTTTAGATTATTTTAAAGTGCTGGCAGTTTCATACGATTGATTTAATACATTTAGACAAAGTACCCTTCCCTGGTTGCCGGAGAACTATTTATTCAGTCTTGCAGAATCTTAGGCCCTGCATCACAGATATTCAGCAATGTAAATAAGAAGTTTTTAAAAAGTAAGATTTACTTTTGTGTGTATATATATGCATTTATCGGATGTTTTTCAAGTAATAAAGAAGCAGCATTTTCTTTTTCAAAATCTACTGGGAGACTATAGTGTCTGAAGCCGGGCAACAAGACGTTATCATGCAAATATGTTTATGCTGGACCATGTCGCATGTGTCCCTCTGAGTGATTATTCAGTCACATGAATATCCAGAGGTATTTATGTGCAGAAATTAGATTTTTCCTAGTGGTTTCGAGGATGCAACCCCACGAGCATTTAGTCAGTTAAATCATTTCACAGTGTTGCAAAAGCATTAATGACTCTTTCCCCTCGGTCTCCATAGCATTACCAAGCAATTTGGTAACAAGATTTTCTCTGCAGAGGAGGATGAGACCACTTTAATTTGTACACTTGTTTGGCATTTATCACAGGAAGTGTCACAGAAAATAACATGCCTCTGTAATAGGCTGCTGTCTGTTATCATTATCTCTTTGGAGGAAATTATTAAATCATTTTTTCCACCATTCATTATTTCTTTTGTGACCGGTGTCGTGCCGGTTAGAATGCAAAAAAAGTCCAAATGTTTCTGGAGTCAGTGAGAAATTGTAAATGTCAAGGCCAATCAGGCTTCTTTATTTCAGTGTGTTGTGTTGGGTCTGATTAATTGCATTAATTCAGCTAAAGATAATTTTATGCAGCTGGATTTGTCTGTCTGTGTTGCTGAGTATTGAAACAGTCTTCAGTTATGAGAGTTTCTGTGAGCGTGTGTTTGATATTCGACTGCTTTATTTATTTTAACTTATTAAATCACAAAAGTCACTGTACAGGCTTTGACTGAGCTGCTTTTAAACAGCACAAAGAATAAACAACTGTACAATGAATGTTATAGCAGAGCAGACATAACGCGTTTGCTTTGTATCAGATGGTGTCACGTTTGACAAACTACTGTCCTCTTCCAGCACTCCGCTGAGACTTTCTGATGGGTTTTGGAAATGTTTAATCTCTGGTCGCTCAGCCAAGAAATAATTATACGCTCACATTAGTAAGATGACATTATGTACTGCAAGACTCTCCATTTTAGGTTTTCAGGAATTGTGTTACAAGTTAAAGCCATTACCAGGTGGATCTATTTCAGTCTGGAATTTTTAAATGTTCTTTTCGGTGCAGAGTTGTATTACTGAAGCTGTGTGTTTAAGGATTATCATCAGAACATTAAATGTTTTCTGAGACTAAGGCCGTCATCTTGTTTTTTTAAATTATTTCTTTGAGGCCCTTTTTACCAAGTGTGTCCTCTCCTGGAGAAAACATTATCACGGCATAGAAAGTAACAAGGAAATGCTAGGTCAAGATGACTTTCAATCATTATTGCCTTGCCATTTTAAGGATTTTCGTACAGAATAAAAAAGTTGTTGAGCACTACTCAGCTTCGGTTTGATTTAACCCCTGCTCATAGATGTTAATGCAGAACCATGAACCAGAGAAACATCTGCAGAGCAGCATGTCACAGGAGGCAGACATCTGTAAAGTCCAGGAAGTGTTATTCAGCTTTTCTTCAGTCAAGTGTAGCATGTGTAGCTCTTTGATGTGGATTGAAAAAAGCATCGGTTTCAGGTTCAGAAATTGACAGAACTCTGTAGTGGCCTGTTGCTGCTATTGAAATAGGGTTCACATGATGGGAGCGCGCTGTTACAGTCGGAAAGTCTGTGTGGTCTTTTTCACTTAAATGGACGCCTAAAGCAAGTTCCAACAAACGCACTGTAGATCGCCGTTACATATTCATTAACTTTTAAATGCCCAAGGAAATATGGGCTTTCATGCGAAACTTAATTCAGGCAGCATTATGTTTACCCCAAAAAGTCTCTTGTTAATGCAAAATAGTTGCATGTGAACAGAAATCCTGGGATATAAGAGAGCACAGCTTCACATTTAGTCCACAGACTACACAAACGCCTTGATGGGGCTTTGTCTGAAACATCTGCACTATGACATACATGGTGTCGAGGGACTGTACTGTCCTTTGCCTTATCTGTGTTTTACTGTTATCTGTTCTCTACATATACGTATATCTCTCTCTCTAATGAGGCCGTTAACAAGTGAGTCATCCTGTACCGTGTTACCCAGGGCACAGGGCCGGACATGTCTGAGATCTTAACAATGGCTGGAGCTGTGGGAAATGAAAGCAAACAGATGAAGCCAGAATTGTTTGTTGATGTTAAACAACAGACTTGAAACTGGCCAGACACCCTCGTCTTTGAAGATGCAGATGACAGAGCTCTGTTTTCGTGATTGATTCTTGATTAATTTTTCATGTGTTGTGTGTGCTCTGCTTTTACATTTTTAAACATTGTGCTCCAGTTTCATTTAGCAGGGGGCAAATGGCAACAAAAAAACCCCTTTAGCCTTTTGGATGTAGCCACACAGTGGAAAGAATTTGCAGCCACACACCCCAAGCAACATAAATACCTTATCAAGGTTGAAATGTTTTGGCTATTCGTTCCTTATTTGTTTACACATTTTAATATTAATGCCTTTAATGTTTACTACAATATATCATATATGTGTCAGATAGTGGTGGGGCACATTGCTCATGAAATGCTGCAGTTCAATTGAATTGAACTTGAATTACTCACCTGTAACAAAGTGACAGAAGCTAATATTCTTATCAGAAAGTCTATATTTACATAATGTATTATACAGGCTACATGAATATTCTACCCACAGGTCCATTCCATTATTGAGCTGGTAGCCGTCCTTATCTGCAGCCTTTATAGGTGCATGCCGCACTTAATTGAAATTTTGCTCGAATTAATTGCTGTAATTTGTTGTTAACCATGAGCTGTTAAGTAGATTAGACCTGATATTTATTGTACAACCAGAGGTTACCCTCATTATATCAGTTTTTTTATTTATTTAGTGACTAAGACAGAAAAGACCAGAGAGAGAGGGGAATTACTGCGAGGCAGACTGCCATTACTGTCAGTTCAAACTACCTTGTCCTATTCAGTCACAAGAACAATAAATATGAATTTCAGTGTTTTACATCATAGTGATATTTATGCGTTTCACAACGACTATATTGCACTGAAATCTGCACTGAATTATTAACGTCATAGCTCATTAGTGGGCTGAAGATGAAAGCTTACTGTAAATGAACACCTTATGTGGGTCATTCCTTTACACCTTCATCAAATGAACACATATGCTATCAAACAGTCGAAAGTTAATGGTATTACTGGGTCAGTTCTCGCAGTTGGCACAGTTTTTTTTATTTTTATTTTTTAAATCCTCACTTTAAAGTTTCGTCATGACTGCAAAGCCTCATTTGGCATGCTTCTGCAAAAACATAATAAATATAGACAAGCAATGATAAGATCTGAGTTTTAGCATGCAATCTATGTGCATGTTTGTTTGTTTGTTGTCAGGGTTGCTGAATTGTTCTTGTCTGTGCATGTTGTACAGTACATGTTTGGCATGTCACATATTCTTTGCTGTGTTTTGTATGAGGGTATGCAGGAGCAGTGAAAACAGCCAGGCTGACTTCCTCTGTGTCTTTGGGCTTAATTTATTATGCATGCTCTATATGCACTACCCCTCTGCATCTCTGCACATCAAAGATACAGCCATAGCTGCAAATGTCAGTGAATTCACAGCTGTTGCCATGTGCTATAACCTTGAAACTCCAATGATTGTTCCAGCTCCTTTCCATTCCTGCTCGATAAAGCAAGTCACATAGTGATTTTGTTTTATATATGTACAGGAACAGATGTTTCGATTTCTGAGGGAGGTCAGAAATGATTCTGAAAATGCATCAAAGTAAAATTATTGATTTCCCTGCAGCATAAAGTATTAAGCATTTTAGGGATTTCAACAGCACTTTGATGTCTGTCTGACATACTGAGACAGGCCCTTGTCTCTTTCCCGTTGAGGCTGTCTTGATCTGGTCTGGGGTCTCTCTCAACTTGATCCCTCCAACTTTTATGTATCATACCAAAGCACTAAACCTCTAACCTAACCCTAACCATGCGAATGAGCTGGACTCACGAGATCACAAAATCATCAGCCACGTGGCTCAGTTAGGTTACCAACCCCTTGTCAGGGTCAAGCCTGAATGCTGAAATCGAACATTTAACACGTAGACCCGTAGACTGAAGCCACGCTGCGATAAAGACTCGCATGACATTTGGAAAGTGCAGATGACGATGTAGCAAATGCCATCTTCAGCACATAAACAACAGATATTGAAAACATTATTCATTACAATAGAAATATGACTATCTTTGTTCCGCTATCGAGCATAAAAAAGCATAAAAGATAGCTCTGCATTTGCTACAACTATTGCCTCAGTATAAATATTTTTATTCCCGGAAAAGGGGGCTAACAGACCATCATCTTATACTATAGCTGTTTTGCTAATTTGTGTGTTGATTAAACAAACATTCAATCTCACCGGAAATCATTTAAATAAAATGCCCTGCTACAACCCTGCTGAGTATATAACAATGGACATCATACTGTACATCATACATCATGCCCCTGATGATGATGATGACAAGTACTCTCATTTATTGTAAGCCTACTGTTGTCTTGGTACAAAACTGTGCACATAATATGGAAACACATGAAATAAATTAAACGTCACCTCCGTTTGTTTACATTGTTTTAATTCTGATTATGAAATTGAATGATCTACGGCTCATCGCTGGTCCTCGGGGGGTTTTAATTGAAGAGTGTTACTGCTTCAACATTAATTGTTTTGATGTAAGCTGAAGGCAGAGAGGATGAAGGTTGAGACAAGTTATGATAATTTTGTTCTACTGTGACTCTTACAAAGAGATTATGTGTTACTGAAGAGTTTGCTCTCATTTACGTATTAATTATAATGAAAGATAAGCCAAATTAGGCCACCGGAGAGGCTTACGCAACTTATTTTTCAAACCAGCTGTAACATCTGTCCTTCACTGATGAAGCATACATCATTCTAGAGAGACATGAAATAATTTCCATGCCAGCAGAAGTAACTGTAAATGTGTTTGTTGTTGTTTTTCTTTCCAAGAAATCTAAATAATTTATAAGATAGTACCCTAAATTGGGATATTCTTCATACATATATCATATCTTTGCACCCTAACAGCAAGGATGTGTGCCACGTTGCTCACTCTTTTTGCACAGGAAAAGGAACAAAACTAGGCTAAATATTTATTATACAACATGATCACCAGGCAATAGGATACAAGAACACACTTGGTCATGATGTCATAACTATGTAAACCAATACTAAATAAATATCACTGTGTAAACAGAGACATCAACGTCTGTGTTATAGTAATTAGTGTTATTTAACACACATCTTTATCCTGTCGTGCTATTAACCATAACTTTCTTTCCTATTTTCTCCAGTAAAGGCAATGTGGAAGTAATTATTGTGAATTAAAATCCCATCTGAGAAAATAAAATTGCTTCTGCAGTCAACATGAGCTCACACTTTTAACACACAGAGATCCTAGATTGATTTTATAACTGAATGTTACCCCAATAGCCTAAACGGACGACGATTTAATAAAGTCATACCCTCCAGACTAAAAATGTGAACACAGTTGCTTGTTTGACATGTCCTTGTTGAACAGGGGTCTCTCAGATGGAACAAATTGAATTTTGTTTATGCACCAGCATTGTGAGCTGATGACCAACGGACTAGAAAACCAATTTCAAAGGGAGATGTAATCGTCTAATGTATGCAAATCTCTGTTCCCTGCGCAGCCGTCACTACAACACTCATTCTCATCCCTACCCCTTAAAGTAGTGCTAACTACAGACTCTACATGTAATCCTCATGCTCATTATACACTTTTTTTCTGCAGCAGTTTCTCCATCATGTGGCCACAGAATGAACTACAGACTCAGGTACATGTTTGGGTGCATTCAATTATTCTTGTGATTTTGTATGAAACAAGTCAGTTCACTTTGTATTTGTGATGCCTGATTTACACTGTTTACAATAATCATAATCCTACCAAAATCTTTTTCTTCTACGGTCTGATGTAATATCAGCTCCCACTGAACTTTGCACACATAAACATAGCTTTTTCATTGTTAGCTGTTGAAGCTAAACTTCTGTTGTTGTTGTTGTTGTTGTTGTTGTTTATTACCTGGCACTTACATTCTCCTTGTTTTAAGTGTCTATATCTGCCATAACATGTATCAAGAATAACGACTGGGATTGGGCATTTCATAAATGATCTAAAGGCCTTTTGGCCTTTTATGCCTTTAATGATAGTACAGCTGAAGATAGACAGGAAGCAGAGAGCGGGGGAATGACACACAGTAAATGGCCGTCCGATGCGGGATTCGGACCTGGGCCAGCTGCAGCGAGGACTGAAACCTCTACACATGGGGCGGCCGCTTAACCCACTATGCTACCGACCTCCCCGATAAACACAATTTTATGCCAGACTGAGAACAGTTTTGATTATTTCATACAAGAGACTTCTGCATTTCTGTTTATTTGCGGCCTGAGCGGCTGTGGCTCGGTCATAGGTTCAATACCCGGCTCCCCCAGTCTGCATGTTGAAGTGTCCTTGGGCAAGATACTGAACCCAAACTGGTGAGCAGGCGGCACCTTGCAATGCCGTCAGTGTATGAATGAGATACGTAGTGTATAAACATCTTAAGTGGTAGCAATATGCTATATAAGAACAGTCCATTTACCATTTTACTTTTCCAACTGGTTTGAAGTGGGCAGAGCTTGGTGCTGCACCACCATGCAAACATTTATATAAAAAAAGAAAAAGGTCAGGTATGGGAGTTCTTCGGTGTTAAACTTAATATCTACTGTTTACACTTTTATTTATGAATTATTTAATGTAATAGAGAACGATTAAATCACACAATAAGACACTCACAATAACCCAGATCACAGAGCAATAATGGTTTTATTTGGACGCAGGGGTTTTCAACATCCAGTCAGTGGTATGGTGTACATTACATCACAGGGTTTCAACCAACCAGACACTCATCAACAAACAGCATCACTAGACAAACAATTAAAGAGAAGGTATACAGTGTGACAGCAACTCACACTCCGGTCCCCACAACATGACCAGGCTCTCAGTCTGCTCTCTCACCGTGACGTCCTTTTTGAATATTAACTTAATGTCTTCAGCAGACAAACAGTGTTACTCATTTCAGCACACACTCCAGGAGAGAAAATGTCAGCGTAACATCACATGTAAGGGGAAAGGAGAGTGCACCAAGTGCCTTATAACCTCTGCAAGAAGAGGGTCCATATCAGTCCCGCTGTTTCCAACAATACTGCAATGATTTCGTTTTGAAAGGGATGGAGCTAAATAAGAAGAGTTACGGCTCAACCACAGCACAGGCACGGATAAAAACAAAAAGATGAAATATTCTGAGATGACTCTACTGAACTTCACCAGTAGACTGTGTATACAGTAGTTTTTTTTTATTTTTTATAACTTATTCTTCAGCATTCGCCCCCAAACACAGACGAACATTTCATGATGATTCTTCTGTAATTCATGAACATCTTTACACGTTGTATTTCTTATGGTGGTTTGTTGACTGAGTAGCAATAGAAAGTAAAGATAAAAAAGCAACATCAGTTTTTAATAAACGTGACAACTAATAGACAACATATTACAGTTAAAAAAGTAAATATAAAAGTCCAATAAAAATTGATGTCGTGCACAAAAGGCACTCAAATTTTCTGCTCCACTTACACAAGTGTCTATAAATTAAAAAAAACAAACAGTCTAGTTAAATATAATTATGATACTTTGACACCTTTTGAAATGTGTGTGCTTTCTTCATATTTCTATAAACATATGCTTCTTCTTCTTTTTTTTTTTTCATGGACTTCATCAGGTGCAAAACAGTAACCAGAACAAACAAACAGAACTATATGGATGAGCTTAGTGATTGTAATATCAGCTTCAGATCATACTCATAATGCCCATGTAAAGGTGACGGTATCAAGAGTCAATACCGGCAAGAACCAGTAGAGGATGTGAGTGCACTGTATGACTTTAAATGCTGTATTGCCTTTATTTGGCTGTATGAGCTCTCTGTTCTTCCACCCTGGACATTTATAGAGCTGTCTGTGACCAAAAGAAAAGGACAACAATCCAACAATCCATTGACAACAAGCAATTATTTTTAGTTTACAGCACGTATCTGCAGGTGGTACAGACTGACTGCAGAGTTGAGAGTGGAATCACAGCCTGTTTACATGCTAATCTTGAAGTTTCCTTTGCTCAATCAAGCGTTCAATCTCTGTCACTTCTATTTTAGCAACTGCAGCAAGCAGCTAATTCAGAATTCCCAATCCCCGTAAATGTTAAGGCCCATTTCTTAAGGGAAGAAAAAAACAACAAAAAAAAACAAACATCCAATATTGAATTAATTTGTGCGTTTTACCAAGGCAAGGCACCACATACAGCCATTGTTTAACTGCCCCAGAATATGAGTCAGTCTACAGCGCAAAAACATGCAGAACAGAGCAGGCTCTTTGGGATGCGGATAACAAGGTCTCTGGACTAGAGCTGTCAGAATGACAAGAGGTACAGTAGATATAAACACTGAATTATTCTCTATTAAGTTTTCTTCCAATGAAAAAAAAAAGGAACAAGTCAGAGCATAACTGTATTCAGCAACAAAAAAAAGAGGAAGGAAACAGCTGTGATATCAGTATCTCACAGCATCTACTCACCAGGTTCCTTTGTGTGTCACATTTTAATTTTGGAAGAGGAACTATCAGAGGGTACTTTTCAGTGTATGTTAAGCAGTAACTAAAATAACCCCAATTAGAATTGAAGAGGCAGCAGTTCAAATTTTGCAAACATGGTGCGAAAAAGGGGGTGTCAAAAACATAATCAAAAACATCTATTCAGCCTTTGTCGTCTGTTCGACAGCAATCAGTTTTCTACAGTACAATTACCAAATGCATTCTAAGCACACAGTACAAGGTAAATGACTTGAACTCTATATCTACAGCCAAAGAACATGTTTGCAGTTCACTGAAGATGATAAAAAGGTGGATTATTATCTTAACAAGTGCCATTTTACAGCCCACAACCCTATGCCTTTTTTTCTCCCGTATCAGCCTGTACAAGATTAACACTTAAAAAATTACTAGCTATATTATTATGTACAGGTTTACCACAGGATTCCTACATTAGTTGGTGCATTAGTTTTTCTGGATATCATATAGAGGACATAGGAATAAAAACATGGAAACAGCCATGTTAAGTCTGCCCACTGTCCGTTCGTACATGACGGTGGAGGATGACTTGTTGATTAGTAATATTTAAGACTTCAGAGATCCTTTTCATGCCGGGATTCTTCAGGTACAACATCTAGTACCAATAGCCACACACATGGCAGATTTAAAATATAATACTGTAAGATCTCGATGTATTACTTGTCTCTTTCAGAATTAGGGTTTAAACTAATATCTTGAATATATGATGACCATATGAGAAAATCCCACATCATTACAAACCGCTCAATGATGGAAGTCGTTAATGTTTTCCTTATTTTCTCCAAACCCTGCATGCAGACGTATATAATGTCACTAAGTTGTTACTTTGCTGAACATCCACTGTATTATAGTACAAACAGAAAGCATGGCAACTTCAAGTAAGGTTGTATGTACAGCCATAAGGCCTGTGACCTAAATGGTAAACAGACATGGTATTTTTAGCCTGAATGTTTACACCCGTCCAGATGACGTTTGTTTCATACACCATCGGCAGGAATGACTGAAACATCCACTGGACAAGGAGTGCTGGGTGGAAAGTAATACCAAATTTCACACAAGTATTGCTTCACTTGCATTATTTTTATCTGTGAAACGAGAACATGGCCACAGATTTTTTTTTTTTTTTTTGATGAAACTGAGGTAAAAAACTGAAATCCATGTATTCTTATACACAATTTCTGCAGTTAAATCAAGTTTCAAAGAGAGTTGAGCTTTACGCTATCGCACCTCTACAGCTTCTTCCTCCTCTTTATCACCATGGTAACGTACTGTAGGCTCGCTTCAGGAGCTTCCTGAATATATGAATTAAGTCAGGCACAAAACAGAAAGGGAAAATATCCATATCTGCTTTTCACACATCAGCACCCATTTCCATAAGCTTTCTCCTTATTTGGAAAGCTTTTCAACCTCCCCACCTAGCAGATTCCACCTTTGCTACATGGTACCCGACTTATCCCCGCCATCACTGGATGTATTCATATTAGCACCAGCAGCTGTGTTGTTACTTGGAAACATCTTCTCAGTGGGTGTTACAGCAGGGCTGCCGACACCTGAAGAACTGGAGCTGCTCGAGCGGTGCTGGGTGGGAGGAGGGCGCACCGGTCTCATTGTTGGGGGCCGTAGCTGAGCCCCAGCCAGCCGGGCAGAGAGAGCAGGTTTGAAGGTGGTCATCATTTCAGAGGTGGAGCTGCTGCTGCGGCGCATGGCTGCATCCGGGTCACGGATCATGATGGTATGCAGCGGACTGCCGGGCTCAGAGCTGACTGGGTTCTTCATTGGCTCCAGGGTGTCCAAGACCACGTCGGGGGCCTGTTTAACAGTGTTCTGTCGCTCCAGCTCACGTAGCTCATGGAGTGCTGTAGTCATAGTTTTCTCTATATCCTGGTGGGGGAGAGATGAAGGTGAGGAGAAAGATCAAGAATTATTGTGTACAAGTTTTAGTCCATCATAGTAAATCTTTGTTTTCATTGTGTTTGGATATGCTGCGCTGCAGCCATTAGCTGATGAGTAGAATGAACCTTCAGCTTGTTATTCTCTAATCTCTCTGTGTCCTTGAGGTGTGTCTATCTTCCAGCTGCAGTCTGGTGCTGATATTTACTCCAGGTCTCAGCTGCGGCTCTCAGATTGACAGCTACATCAGGGGGCCTGGCTCTGTTCTACCAAACCTTTTCAATCCGCTTATACTGCGTATACATTACTATATCATATCAAGACTGAGCCACAGAGCCACCGAGCAGATATATAAAAACAAATGATACCAAAAGGACAACCTTTTGTTTCTTTCTTTTCCCCATCAGTTTTGCCTCTACCTGAAATTTCCCACCTTTACCTCAGCCAGAGCTTCAGTCTCCAGTGATTTGTGGTCCCCAAGGCTGCTGTGACGAGTGGCTCCTGGTACCGGTCTCAGAGGATGGCCCTCAGGATATGCCTTTCTGTCTGGGTAGTTGATACTTCCTGCGCTGCCAAAGGTGCCAAGGCGCCTCTTCTCTGGGCTCTCTAGCCGACCTTTGCTGATGGAAACCTTGTGGGGGCTGCTGGGACAGGCTGCAGCCCGTGGCGGCGTGTCAGCCACTCTAGTTGGGCTGTGGGTGTCCATGCCACTACGACGACGCGGGATCGCAGCTCCATCGGAACGTAACCTTACCCTGCGGAGAGCGATCAGATCGAACCAACATGCAAACAGGAAAATGAAAAACTAAGAAGAAGAATGAAGAAATACAAAGAGCTAAATAAGAAATACTAAAACAAGAACAGTATTATTCTTAATTGTACCGACCTCCCCATGACTCCTCCAAAGTTATAATCAGGTGATTGTTCGCATGGTGATGGGGCATCATTCTTGGATGAACCCTTATCGTCCAGCAATGGTCCACTGCTTGCTTCACTATCTGCTTTTTGGCTGAGGTTATCTGAGAAAGCATCATCCCTAAAAGAACAAAGCCACTGCCGGTGAGCATAACATGAAAGTACAGTAATTAAATTCAACATTCAATGTTGTAACTTCATCCAACACAACAGTTTATTGTTACGTTGTCAGCTTCACTGACGGAGATAATTACTTGACACGAGATAAACAGCAGCTACTGCATTCTGCCTGTTACTCACAGGTCTTGTACAACAATGTACTGATGCGGGATGAGTCCATCGACGCCGTTGTGACGTCCCTCCCACCAGTCTTCAGACGCTCTGTGATACAGAAGCAGAGAGGCTCCTTTCTTAAACGACAGCTCCCTGGGAGTGCGTCCCACGTAGTCAAACTTAGCGATGGCCTCGATCTGTTCAACCTCTGAAAACATAAATAGACAAAGACACGTCAACAAAAAGCTTAAGCAACATGGCTATGATCATAACAAAGGTACAGACTTAATAAGCTGGGCTGTTGACTTGTCGACAACAAAACTGACAATCTGATTTAAATGCATATAGTAAATCAAACTATAATACAAAATCAAGACAGCTTTGAATATGTGCTATTGCTGCCTTCACATCGTTGCTAGGATCCAGGATACAATACCTCCAAGAGGTTAAAATCCCTCAGTCATCCCTCAGACAACAGAATTGCAAAGAGAAATGTGTTATCCACACAAATTACATATTGTTTTATATATAATAAACATAATTGTCACTACTGTTTAAACATGTTGTATAGCAAATAAATGTTTTTATGTCACACAAGTCTGATAAAATAATCTGACTTTGCCTGAATTTAAAATTCTTTCTCTACAGTGTCTTTCCACAGGCCCGCCAGCAGGGGTCAGTCAGAGCTAAACTTATAGTTATGGGTTTTATTTAGAAAAACATATCAGAGGGGTGCAAAGACAGCTAAAAGTGAAAAAAGATGGAAAGCGGTTTTGTTCAAAGTTGGTTTCAGTTATAAAATAATAGGAGGGGTACCATCATGACAACATGGTTGCTGAGTTCTTAATTTAGCACCAACTTGTTTTTCTCCTATGAAAGCTGAACGGCAGCCAGAGGACACCAAATGAACCGACTACAGAAAAACACCAGCGCCAATAACGTCATATAAGACTCTCAGCAGCCAGCCTTTATTGTCTTTTCCAAGTTAACAGAGAAAGGGTAAGCACTCATTACAAACGCAGCCAACCACACAGATGAAGCCCAGAGATAGGGTTACCCCAGTCTGACCTAACACACCCTGCACTTCATACACTCGTCCACTGACTCGTCCACTGACAGCACAGGAGATATTATTCTGTGTATTATATGTGTTTTGGCTTTTGTGCCTGGCCCAGTAATGCATTCAAAGCTCCGAGGAGAATTGGGGAAATACTGCACAAAGGAGAAAGTCCCAGGAGAATTGCTGACTAACACTGAACAAAGAGCGAGCAGGGGAGGAGGGAGAGGGGGAAGACACACACACACACACACACACACACACACACACACACACACACACACACACACACACACACACACACACACACAAAAAGACAGATCAAAGAGGCAGTGCTGCATGCCAACACTGTTTACTCAATTTGCCTTCAGCTTCAACACATCACATACAGTAAGTCTGAAGCACAAACCTCACTCACCTCTCAGTCAAAAGCGGTTAATAAAAAAGGTCAGCCTGTACGTACGGCTCCCTTATCCACAAAGACTACTACGATCACATAACTCATTTATATATTCTCATGTGAATTACATAAGATCTTCTGCCTTGTGAATTTCTCTTTGAATGATCAAACAACCAGGCGGTAACATCTATCCAAGAAATTATTTCACGCGTCTCCAACACAGTCACAGAAGCAGCCTCTCCTTAACTGGGGCTTAAAAGGGCTGATAATATTTTCTATGCAAAGTTAACTGAAATGTTTACAACAAGCCTAAATGTTTACTGTAGTGTCCAAGAAAAGTAATGGTAATATTTTCCCCTAGCTATTATATTGATTACAGTGCACACAGGCAAGATCAGCAGTTCATATGGCTGCTAAAATAAGATGCAGTAAATCAGGAAAAAAGGCCTGTGTGAAGAAATGAGATTAAAAGCCGAGCTGCAGTTCTGTGAGGCTGAATTTAGTGGCGTTTTCAACATCCTGATTTTTTAGCAGGTCTAAGGTCCACCACCTTAGTTTAGCATGGTTATATTACTAATTAGGACTAAAAACAGTTACAAAGGCTAACAGGGTATGTCATTTGTTTTGCAGCTACTTGGTCATAAAGCAAAGCAGTGGACGCATTTAAATTTAACCTGGATGGAAAGTTAATGGATCACGAAAGTTGTTACAATTTATCCTGAGGCGAGCGTGAGTAATTGGGCCAAACTTAATGGCAATCTGTCCAATGGTTGTGAGGATATTTCACTCAAAGCCACAAATGTCAACACACTGGTTCCCCCTGGTCAGTATGTTGCTTCAAGACTGATGTCATACCAGGGTAATAACAAAGGCCCTTCATAAAAAAAGAGATGAAAAATGACCACTATGATGTACTGACCTTCATCGCTAGTGTGTGGTTCAGTTCCATTGTCGGCCTCGTCGATAGTTCCAGGTTCGCTGTGGGGGCTGTCACTTTGAGAGCAGATGGAAAGCAAAAACTCACAGGTTTGCAGACACTGGAACTCGACATGTTTGTTTTATGAACAATAAGCATATTTAAGCATGTGATTAGCTTATTAGATTATTTTATTACTGCGCTCACGACCTGGTCAAGCCAATACTCACCAGTACTCCTCCCCCCCAGTCATGCACTTTTCATACACTGGGCCATCCAGCTCACGTTGACTTGGAAAGATGACTTCATTGTGGACAATGATGGTCTTGATGACCTCATTAACGTGTGCCTGGCATGCTACAGGATCCTGTCCATCTGGGATGGGCATCAGGGTTGGACCAAAGCAGATTGCCAAATTGTATGAATCCATCATGTTCTCGTCACTGTACTGGGAGAGACTGAGGGACAGGGCAGGTGAGCATTGTGTGTGTGTGTGTGTAGTTTTACTGTGTGTACTGACGTAAGCAACCTTTAACAACATCACATAACACAATTACTGTATGTCTACATTAAGTTTTTGTCTAGTGTAATATAAAAAGACTTGTTCTTCGAATTCGAAGCGACAAGGCTACGGTCCTGCTTTGCAGGGATGTGCGCAGACATTCTGAGTTGCTGTTGCTTTATTTTGATGCTCTGAATGAAAATCTTCACATATGCTTTTGAACAATGCACAGCCTGTCAAGTTTCTATGTCTTATAATAATTATGATTATAACTTATAATATACAGCATTGTTGCCTGATTGTTGCCTCTCTGACTTTAGCAGTTATGATCTTTATCTTTAGTATTTATGCAACTAAAAACACACAAAAAATGTTTCTCTAATGCTTCAGAAGGGCATTACATTATAATTATGTATGCTATTATATTCAGTTTGCAACAACTTGGGGGCAGTGGAAGCAAGCTGTGAACAGAATACTGACATATTATCTAATAATTCAGCTGATAAGGCAAATGTGCAAGCAAACACTCTGCATCTTTATACACAGAGCAGACAAGTATTATTCTTTTTGACTGGCCACCTGGTGAATGTAAGTCCAATAGTCTCTCTCCTTATATCTGTTTTTGGTCTCTATCAACTGCTGAGGGAAATATCTGGCTCTTGTAAATTCCCAACTGCGTTTGCAAATTAGTTTGTTTGTTTGTTTGTTTGTTGCTGGGCAGGTAGTGTACCTCTGATTTTTAGTAGTTTCTTGCTGAAAACAGCTGCGTCCTGAGGCAAATAATTAGTGAACCAGACGGGTAATAAAGTCAGCTAAAGATGAGGGGAGCTGCAGGTGATAATTCTTTGTGGGCTCATCACATTGTGACCCTGTTCACATGTAAGTAGTCATGCATTGTTAATAAAAAAAAAATATTGATTATGGGTGCTCTAAGTTATGAATATCAACCCAATAATGCCTGAAAATGAACTGTGTAGCAGAGACGTCTCTTGCAGAGTCACTGGCACCAACTGAATTCAGTTTTGACAGAAAGTATTAGCTGCTTCATTGCACAGTTTAGACATTCTGATCAGCCAACTCCTTCAACAAAATCAACTTAGCCAGCACATGCCACAACCCACTCTTGGTAACCAAATCATTCAGTGCTGCAAGAGGAAGTCACGATCAGTCTTTGCACATTATCAACAAGCTGAGGCTGAGCAGTAAAGCCACAGCTGGAACAACTCCAACAATGAAGGGGGTGTGGAAGAGCAGAGTCAAAACCTGGGGTATGAAATAAAACTCTCTGTTCTGCAGGCAAACACAGCATAAGCAGCATTAATAAAAACCCATTGTAGAACAGGTATACTACTACTACTAGGATCTGTGGCTTAAAATACAATGTGAAAGCCATACTCACTGATTGAGAAAAGCAAAAAGGTATCTCATGACAATTATGATGGTGCGAGGGAGAGTCACAACGATTTGCTGGATGTGATGCGCTCTTTCAGCTCCAGACTCCAGCTCTGAAACACCAAGGACAGAGATTGGAGAGATGAAACAATGGTGGTTTACACTGCAATAAATTAGAGATAGCTTTTATATACATATATATATGTATGGGCACTGAGCCAACAACAACACTATCCGCTAAAATATAATATAAACCTTTTTGAAAATTGATCAAACTAAGCAAAAAGCAGAGGCGATTCTGAAAGCTGTTATTCGACACTTTAATAGATGCCCCTTCCTGCCTTTCATCGGACCCCTAAGGCAAACCGAGTGATCAAACTATTACTGTAGAAACAGCAGGGAAATGATTTTGTGGTGAACTTGCACACGGCAGACTGTTGTGGCCCACTTTTCTCATCTTCCTCCTGGCTTTCTGTTAAATATCGGGCAGAGAGCCCTGCTGCTAAGATTACTTCCATGTGCTGCACTGCATGCCTTTCTCGTCTTCAGTAAAGCTGAGTTCCTAACAAAGTGCAAGGTGTGTTTTCTCTTTTCTTATTTGACCAGTCCACTCAGGACATTGCGATGGCTTTGAGTATTATCTGCTGTACGTGACTCACTGATGGTGGAGATGAAGTCCAGGAAGCGCTCCTTTGGGAACAGGGGGTTCTCCAGTCCCCTGAAGTACAGTTTCAGCACCCCTGCCACCGAGTTGATATCGTGCTCATTCTGGTCGTCAATCAAGGGATCCTCACCTGATACGTGTGTGACATTTACTGAGTTGTGTCAAATAGTTTTATTAAGTATTTGAGGAAATGTATTTTAAAGAGGAATATAGTTCCTTTTATCTTTGACCTACCTCGCTCAAATGAGTTTTTAATATCATTGACTTCCACCTGTGATCCCGGCACACGAAATATGCCCTGCTGCTGCAAGCCTGAAAGAAATACAACCCAGAATTTGAGTCAGAGTTATACTAGCTACCATTATCTTCAAATCCCAGTGCCAGCTTCATGAAAGCCCACTGGAAACACATAACACAGAGCAGGAAATGTAATCTAGTAATAAAAGGGAGATGCGTATTTTTCCATGAGAGGGCCCCTCAGTGAGGCTGCACCATATGGTTTCAGTTAGAGGGCTCCTAATCAGTTTTCTGGAGTTTCATTAGGTCCAGATCCAGGGGAAAGGGCTGCAGGCTACAGCAATGAGCTGAAGACAGATGTGAAGGTAGACAGGGAGGAGTTATAAAGAGAGTAAGGGGGGAACTGACGAAACAAAGACCAATGGGACTTTCAAAACTCTCCATGTGTGATCTATAGTTACGAGCCTGTCAAATCACTGGCAGGCAGCTGAGCGCCTCGGAGACTGAGGTGGAGAGCGGAGCAGGTCAGTCTCTGTACCTATGTGGCTATTTGTGGAAATAGATTGGCTTGTCCAAAAGCTGCTGTAAAGTCTTATTAGTTTGACGGAGTTTTCAAAGAATGCCAGAGTTCAATCCGCCCTTTCGTTCAAAAGCAGCGGCCACAGCAACACGATGCCGGACTTACCGTATAGGTTGATGTATCTGATACAGCTTTCGACAACAAGTGGGATTGGTTGTCCTGAATCCTGAAATGAAATGTGAATAAATACAGACAAATCAAATAACAACAAAAGATATTAAATGACTAAAAGAATAAGCAACGTATTTTGTGTACTACTGCAGTCTAAGCAATGTCTTAAAAAGGGAATTTTCCTTTAAATACATGCAAATAACAAATGTCCTGTTACAGTTCACGTGAATTAAAGTTATGCAAGAGAGAATAAGTCTAATGCTCCATTTCACCACAACAAAATGTAATGCTTCATAGACATCCTGATGCCTCATAAACATTTATTAAGCAGATCCCATGAGCAGTGCAAACAAACAGCTGTGGAAACTATCAGCATGCCAGTGTAGCTTAAGCAGTAGCCAGTATATTTCTGTGATTAGTCTAAAGATTTTAGTGCCCGTGTGCTCCGACCTATACTCTCCAACAACAGGGGGTACCTGAATGCGGGTACGGGCATTCCTTCTTCCTCTGGGACAGAAAACAGCAAGGCACAGAAAAGCAGAGGAAGAGAGGGCAGAGAAGCACACAGTTAGAAAAGCTCAAACGAAGAACGGCCTCTCTGGAGGTTAAAGAAGGGAAGCATAGGGACTGGCGATAGGAAAGCTATAGAGATGCAGTGAAGGGTTTTGTGCATTGAGGGACAAAGCGGACCCACTGCTGTCTCCTGACTCTCAGTCGGCTAAATTGACTGGATTTAGAAATAAAGCCAGAGATGGTAAATTATTCTGGAGGGGAATAAAGAGACAGCTGACTGTCGCTCTGTCTGCACCAGCAGAGCCACGGAAGGGAGGAGGAGGATTAGAGGTTAAACAGAGGCGTTATATCATGATCAAGGGCAGCTGGAAGAGGGAGGAACAGAAGGCCAAAGTGAGGAAGAGAATGAGAGCAAAGGCTCTAGCTGCCTTCCCCTCCTGCTCCACAAGGGCTGCTCAGTCATACACCACCACCACCATAGGGTACCTTGATGAAGGACTCCATATTGCCGTTAAACAGCTTATGGTTATACGAGGAGCGAGGCCTAGGCTTCCGCATTTTCTGTGGTTTAGGGGGAAGGGTGGGGGGCCTGGGAACAAAAACACCATATTGGAGATTGAAAAAAGAGGTATGAAAATTAAAAAATCCTCTGTTTGGGTGAAGTAATTGTAAAAGCTGAGAAAAACCCAAAGTGAGATGTTTCATTAAAGAGGTCCTTTATCATTAAAGTCAGCCTTTTAATTATCACTGAGGGGTTGGGACAAGACTCTAGGCCTGGATCTTCATTAAAACACTTCTTGACTTACTAAAAACAAAGCACAGATTAATGGACATCATTAACACGCTCAGTACAATCAAGCCTGTCTGTTGATGTGTCATGTTGTCAGACAGAAAAGTTCGCTGTTAAACGTTTCCTATATCATTCAATTTTAATGTACATAACATTTTTTTTTAAATGCTAAATATTTATCCAACATTATAACATCATGCGTGTCTGTTCTCACAGCCACATAGGAACATGTAAACATAACTTATTTTGCAACTAAGTTACTAACTACTAACTAAGTTAATTTAATATTTATGAAGAAAACCACAAAAGCACGATTATATATTTTTTTGGAACGGGTGACGGGAGCTGCAAAACTACATCCAACTCATTAATTTTATGTAAAAAAACAGTGAGTGTGGTCTTTGTTTAGACACTGATTGACATTCATTGAATACAATATTTGAAAAGCCGTGCAATGGAATCAAATATAATGCAAATAACATATAAATATATATATTTTTATTAATAATTATTTAAATATAATCTAAAAACTGTATATGTGGATGGTTCAGGGCTGAAAGACAGGAATCCCAAAGGACATCATACCTTGTAGTTCCACACTCAGCCCTTTCCCCTGTGGAAAAAACAAAACACAAGAGGGACATGTTATATCTTTGTGGTACATATTGTACGGACTCCAGTGTGCACCGTCACTGACGGGTCTGATGAGAGACAACATGACTATTGAGAGAGCGATGAATGGAGCGCTGCTAACACCATTCATTGGACAAAGCCATTGAGTAGTCGTCGCTGAAACCTCAGGGGACCCGGAGAACCCTGTGGGGTTATAGACCTCCTCTCAGAGCAAAGAAAAGGGGGTGGCGGCTGCAGTGTCTATATGTTGAGCAGGGAGGGGTCCATCAGTGGTGACACTGAGCAATGTCTATACTGGTTCACTGAGCCTTTTGTTGTGGGTTTGCACAAGTTATAGGCCTATACACTGAACGTTTTTAAAGAAAACAGTCATCAAACTCAGCTATAGTCAGTTAATTCAAAGATGACTCAGCTTTTCTTTATGATCTTAGACTAAGAGTGTGTCTTTGTCTGCTAATAAACTAGATTATCAACGGGAAAGGAATCAAATTTAAGAAAAAGCAACAAAGGCACCAGAGCATTCCAACATTATTTCTTTACTCCACCTAACAATGGACAGAAAGAGCAAAGGCTAACCCATTTCTCAACACATCATTCTGACAGATGGGACAAGGTCTCTGGAGCAGTCATGTGAAGAAACAACAGTACATTTCCCAGACACCATTCCTCCGAGTGATAGCGCTGTCTACCTCTGACCAACCAACCTCAAAATTGCACCCAGTTTGTCAAGCATGAGCAAAAGAAAAGTCGCTGATGTTGATTTTACCCTGATTTCATATCCAAAAGTGCTACTCGGTGATAGAAAGATAGAAAGTATTCCATAAACATAAAAAGTGAAAAGTACTAATCGAATAAGGGAGAAAACAAGGCAATTGGTGACTCCTTATCTGAAAAACAAGAGCTGGCAGATACCCTAGCACCATCTTGTCTGGCACCAATCCTTGACATTATGTTTTTATTAATACATGCAGCAAGATGTAAACGCCATGTGGCACTCGCCATTCTCATCATGTTCCCTCTGTCATGCTCGCAAACAACCAAACACAGGCACGCTATTTTGGGTGTGAAGCAACCAGCTAATGAGCATGACGCACCCCTGATTGATCATCTGAATAATTAAACATGGGTGGTACCTGGAGACGCCATATGCCGTGCTCATACACTCTCTCAGCTGCTCCACTGTGGACATACAAACAGATCTGTCCAGAGACTGATATTAACTATAATGTGTTTATGAATGCATAGTTTACCACAGAGGGAATCACAAAGGACTCCCATACATAATGAAATAAATCATTAACTAAGACTTGAATCAATAAATGATTGAATGAATAAATGAATGCATCCAAGGTGTGGTATCTGGAAGTATGCATGTGTATTGCAAGGCCTCAGCTGTCTACGCCTGATACCCTTCTCCGTTAGGTAAACCCCTGGTGCAGGAGCAGCTGCAAGAATGGGCCTGGGTCTGGTCCTGCTGATTGATTGAGCGTAAACTGTTCACGGCTGAGGTGACAAGGGGACCCCTGGGGAAGGGAGGGGCCGAGGAAAGCCATTCTCCTACAGTCTGGAAATGGAAACCCTCCCTGCGGCTATACCATATAGAGACTAACCGGATAATACTTTAACCAATGGAGATAAGTAGAAAGAGGAATAGATACCCCGAGGTAGATGTGGTCTGATTTTGGTGTGGTAGTTTTCCATTTGAATATTAACTCTCATTTCCTTATTTTCCTTCCTGCTTCCCTGAAAGAAAAAAACTTCGTTGCCTCCTATACCTTATTCCCTGCTGCTTATTAGATAAAACCTGCACCCTATAACCCTGCAGGCAACGCTTTATGGAGCTGTGGTGGGATTCTGTAGGTCATAATGGCAGGACGAAACACTGGGTCATGCTATTAAAAGAGAGATGAAGAGAAAAGACACCTTACCTTCACCCAGCGTCTGCTTCAGTAAGTCGTGCTTGGCCTGCAGCTTAATGATGAGGTTACTGCCATTCAGGAACTCCTTGAATTTCTACACAGTGAGATGAAAGCAACGACGAGTGAGCGGCAACACTAATCCAGTGTAACATGAGCCCAGTACAACAATTCAGGCGTTCAAATCAGCATAAATTCAATCTGTTCTAGTTTTAATTGAATTTCTATTTTCAGAGCATGATGACTGATGGCTTGATTTAAATAAGCAGTGCAAACCTACAGTTCATAGCAGGTTGGAAGCCATTAACAGTCGGACTAATATGCAGATCAAAATGGACATGAACTCACTGAAAAGTAGAACATTTCCGTCTCCTGTTGGTTCGATCTCCTCTTGGCTATGTTCAACTTGCTCATGTACGACTCAGAGGCCACAGACTTAATTGATTCAGTGGAACGACTGTGTTGGAAGGCATCCGACACGTCAAAGTCCTCCACCGTCAGCATGTCCTGCAGCGTTTGCATGGTGGCATCCAAGGTCTTTCTCACCTGCACAGATGGGGGAACATAGGAATGACAGAAGATGACAAATGCAGCCTCATATCTTACTCAGTCTTGGTCATATTTTTCTTTTTTGTGAGAGTAAAGGCAATTTTTCTCATGGAACCAAAGTAACTGATGGCATTCAAGGGCAAATGTGAGTGATTTACAACACGGGAATATTTATATCAAAGACAAATTCACTCCTGAACAATAAATGACCTTGAACTGAACTGATAGGAGACCAAGCAGCATCCAAATGTCAGTCTGAGCAACCCGGTCAGGCATGCATCAGACAAAGACATGAAAATTAAGAGAGTCTGGCAAAGACAGAAGGAGGCTCTTCGTTTAGAGCCGAGATTGATAAAGCTCATTTCCAGTAATGGCATGGCTCGTCCATTATCCTTTCAGAGCATACGACACGAAGAGACGGGGAAGAGGCAGAGCCATTGGCACAGGAGAGCCTAACAGGTTCTGGTTATTATCACCACCATTTGCACCTTTGTGTCAGAGGCTCTTAATCACACAATAGACAATTTCATATATAACTTCATATGAAACACAACATTGGCACCGTGACAACCTAAATATATTCTCATCTCCCACCGAGCAAGGGTCATGGGAGGGTAATTGCAATGAGAACAGATGGTGATGTGGCCCTCCTACTTGGCTCTGGGGAAAAGGAGACCGGGCTTTTTGTTTTTTGGGGGGTGGGGCTGGAGGTGGTGGCCGGACAGACAGAGCCGACATAAATCCTCACCTCCTCATTCTCAATCTTTAGCGTGGCTAAGCGAGACTGCAGCTGGTGGTAGCGCATCAGGAGTTCGGTCTGGACCGGCTGCTGTGCGCTCACCTGACACACCTGAGGAGGGAGACATACGGGTTAGAACGAACAGAACAGATCTAGTTTTAAGTGACAAACACATCTAAGCAAGCGTTTTCCAAGCATCTCACCTCATCTCCCATGTGTGGCAGATACTCAAATCGCATCGGAGGGCAGAACACCTGGTTATGCATATCCATGATCTTGTGCTTGTCACTGCGGGAATCCAGGTTGTCCACTGCATTCTCTATGATATCCAGTCCCTCGTGGCGTGATGTCTCTAAGTTGTACTCGGCAGATAAGTACGTCCTGAAGGTCCGTGCCAAGCTTGCATGATAGCCCAGGTCACAGCACTGCGGACACAAAATATCTGATAAATAACCGGGAAAACACTTGCTTTATTCATGTGTCCTTAAATAAACAAGGCTGATAACTCTTTTTCTCCCCCACTGCCCTCTTTGGATAAAAGTTTCTAGTTTGTTTCACCTCTGACTGTGCCCAGCATCGTGTGTGTGCTCATAAATGTGCTCTGTCATAACCACATCGTGCACACATGACGGTGATGTCATGGTGTACTGACCACACCCTGGAGGACACTTCTACGTCACAGCAGCAACATGGGAAGTTACAGTTACATCATTGCAAAAGTTTTTTCATCTCTTGTTAAGTCGCTCTTTCATTTGACAAATCAATACAAGCGTATCAGGGACTGTGGAAGAATGTGGACATGGCACCACTCTAATGGACTCAATCCCAAATTACTTCCTGCCACAGGTTACCTTTCAAAAATAGAAGTAGAGTTCACAGAATTACAGGAGCTAGCACAGTGGGACACCAGGGATAATTACAGAGCCTTATTGCACAGAGTCGTACGAAGTAACCTAATTAAGCAGAGGGCGGCAGTGAAGAGGTTTAGAGGGAGCTTGAGGCAACTGACAACTCTGTGAATCACTAAGTAAACGGTCTTAAGCGCTCTTTAGTGCGCCGAGGAAGTAGTCTTTCTACTTTGGTGCACAAGTCTCATCGCACCACTCAGTCAAAGTGGCTCAGTAGACTAAAGACTAAAGAGAGCAAATTAGCCGCTTTTTAAAAACAAGCAAACTGAGCGAGAACACATTCATAACTGCAGCAGCAGCAGCAGCAGCAGCAGCCGGAAAGGAAGATTAGTCAGACTCTTTAATCGAAATACAGCTGATCATTTTGTATTTTATTCATCTCATATTTCTCAGAGATCACGGAAACGTACTGTAGGTTCATATAGACTGCATATAGAGTATATAATATTTGGAAATATTCCATTCCTTTTATTTCATATGTCGACAATTTCATTGTAAGTAAATGTATGTTTAATGTATGTATGTTTGCACAGGCTTGCATAGCGACATTTTTGTTTCCATTCAGTCACATGTAAGAAACACGATAAATGTAACATAATGCATAACAACGATTCTTGTTTGAGTCTTTTTCTCTAAAGTTACAAAAGTGCAAAAGTTACATTCCCACCATATCAATATTTTCCAAGTACAAGCTTAAATATTTAATCACGCTGACACCACTGACTAACCTCATCACAGCCTTCATCAGTCCTGTGCAGTGAACTCAACATGTTCAGAATTACACTTCAACAGTTTAAAGTCACTGATGCTGACAAAGCTGACTTCTCGCTGCGTGAACGTCTGGTTTGATGTGTGGTGTGCAGTTACTCTGACATGACGAACTGACCCCTTTTTCCTCCTTTGCCCGGCTCGTGACAGCCAAAGCAGTCACGCTCACAATCCCATTCCCTGCAGCTCAGTAGGATTTGGGATGACATGGGCCTTTCAGTTTCAAGACAGCGGATCCATCAAAAGCTGCCCAGTAAAGAGGCATGGACAGCCATGAATCTGGTACTCAGTATGTCCAGCTACAGCCTTCATATCGCTGCATGTTGCAGAGTCATACTGCTAAACTGCAATTAAAACTGTAAGTAATATCCATTATATTACAGAAATCTCACTGAAATAATATCTTATCACGGCTGACCTGGAAAATTTGCTTCTATGACTGTGACTAATGTGATGCCGTATGGTGATCTGGCCTCCAGCTAAAATTTGACAACCAGGCCATTAGCTCACAGAGAAAGGAGGGGTGGACACAGGCATATTGAAAGGCTGACAGGTGACAGAAAACTGACCTTATTATTTTTGCTGGGTATTGACAGCCACACAAAGCCTGCATTCAGTGCCATTTGTCATGTAAACTCTGACTGTGACAGAGGCCTTTCAGTGAATGCAGTACGGCTTTACAGTTTTTACTCAATGACAAAACAAAATGACTGAACACAGAACACAAAAAAAAACAACAAACAAATATAGTTTTGGAACGACATAATTTTCTATTCAAAACTACACAGCACAGACTACAATAAGTGCAGTACAGTTTTGATACACAATGAAGCCAGAAAAGAAAACCAAAGAAAATCCTTTGAGGAATAAAATTGAAAAAAAATAATAAACCAATTCAAAGTGGGTGCTCCTTTGTGCTGGCTGTGTGTGTAGTGTATAATCGTGGAACTGGAAGATAATAAGCAAAACAATGAAATGTCAATTGAAAATGAGATTAGAAAGCACAGAAGACTGAGCTGTGTGTGTGCACATCTAAAAGGAAATGATGCAGAATGTTTCCAATAATCTTGTCTAAAACGGCAAATAAAGCCTTCTCCTATCTTGATGATCATCTGTCCGTCTGCAGGGTGACGAGTAGCAGGTCACCCGGGGCTTAGAGCCCAGTGCCAACCACATTAACCGCATTCATGCCTGCGTAAACAGAGCCTCTGCTCACCAGCTGACTTTGACCGACTTCCAACCATTAGTGGTTTTGCTAAACAAAGTCACCCTTTTAAACTGTAGTAATCAGACTTTCCAGCAGTGCTACTGGTTTATAATTTGAATAAAAGTGACTTCATATGTCAGTGTCAGATGCAGGTTTTCTGGACATACAAAATAGGGATTATTGTAGGTAATAATGTGGGGAATATTATACAATAAGCTTGAGTTTTTTTTTACTTCGCATACACCTTATTGTGTCAGTGTTTATAAAAGGCTGCTTAATTTACTCTGATTCACGTAAGGAGAGACCGCAGAAGGACAGACGATAGGCAATAAAAAGAGAGGGAGTGTGTGTCTTGGGTCCTGTGTTTTACTTAGTGACAGTGAGAGGCAGACGATCACAAGGACACGCTGTGTTTGTCCCAGCAAAGCTCCCAGAAGCAGCATTAACAAAAAAACGAATGAGTGAGGATGAGACAGATGAAAGAGGGGAGGGGGAGACTGAGCAGAAACCATTCTGTCAACACTAATGGAGTCCCTTGAAATCATCAGTTCAGAATATCCTTCTGAGGCTGCGTGATACTGCAGATCATTGAACCACTATTTATGTCAACGGCAGTCATTCACCAGTGTTAAGTTTGTTATGCAGGGATTAATGATGAAAAAAAAAAATGATGGCAAATATATTCAATGGGGCCAACAAAGCAGCTTGAAAACAAACAGCTAACAGGCTGAGCATGAATGAGACACAGGAACAGATGGTGAGAAAAGCGACAGTGCTGCAGAGTTAAATCAACATCGGAAATCCCAGCTGAGAGATGTAAACAAACACATGTGCCTAGGCGCATACTTACATCGATCATATCAGAGACGTCATGGATGTAATATTTTGCCACAACTGCATTTGTTGCTGCCAGGTTCAACAAATAGTCATTCCGGGCTTTTGTGCATTTCAGCTTATTCTCTGAGTACTTGGCTTGCCTCTGGGGAGGAGAGAAGAGACAGAGCAGATGAGGGAGGAAAAAAAAAACATCAGTGCAGGAAAATCAAGCCGTATGGAGGATTTGAGTGTGTGCTCAGGCAGCCGCAGCTTTGGGACCATCAAACAGGTGAAGATGATAGAGAAAGTTTGGAGAAACAGGCTCTGGAGAAGCTGCCACTAGATAGTAATGTGTTAAGTGCGACAGCCAGGCTTGCATTATTCGGTCTCTCAACACTTAAGTGCCAGAGGGTCTAGAATGTGGATGCTGGAACATTTTAAAATGTGTTTATGCAGCTTAGTAAAATGTAGCATTAGAGGAAGGGTTGGACACTTTGGGGAATAGGCCTATTTGCTTTCTTGCGGGAAGATCAATTATCACTCTCATGCCTGTGCAGTAAATATGAAGCTGGTTAGATCAGCTTTATCTTGGCTCAGCTTAGCAGCAATCCACCAGCAAGTAAGAAAATCTATCAACTCACACCACTGAAACTCTTTAATTAAGATGTTTTATCTCATTTATTTACTCCGTACAGAAAAGTATTATCCCTGTTTCCAGTCTTTATGCTAAGCCAAGCTTTCCAGCAATGGGCTCCAGCTGCATATTTATTATACAGATGTTATACTATACTATACTATAACTATTTCTTTAAAATACAATTTCAAAATATGCACAGACCTCATATAGGAAGTCTAAACATCGTTGTGTTGGATCGTACAAGCTTAAATGACATTAGTACTGACAAACAGAACACGCTGATTTTGCAAATTTGCATAACAGTATTGACAAAGTTGTACTACTTAAGCAACACAATGATTCAAACACAATTCAGATAAAAAAAAGCATAACTGCTGTTTGAAATAAAGCAAAGGTTTTTTTGACTTGTTTGCTTGGACATTTCACTATACATGGAACTTTTTACTTCCAATTTCACATTATGATGCAAATTGCAGCAGTTGGTTAGCGGAAAAGAGATTCACTTTTATTTCTTCCTCTTCCTCTTTCAACCTGTTTGCAGGGAGAGTAATGAGACAAAAGCTCAGAAGCAGAGGGGGAAAGGAGAAGCAGGGGAAAATAAGAGGAATATTCATTGCCACACTGTATTATATATAGCGTTCTATTCCCAAGCCAAGCAGCGTCTCTGAAGATACCAGCCTGAGAAGAGAGAAACACAAGCTATCGGTCCTGACAGCCTTTTGATTTCCTGCTCCTGAGAGATACAGTAACAGGAGCTCATTTGCATGAAAACATTCCAGAAGATCCAGAAGAAGAAGACATGTAAGGGTTCATCTAATGTACAGTGTGCTCCAGAGATCACTAGCCCTGCACAGCTGGCAGAGAACACTTTACACTAAATTAGAAATTTGCACAAGATGGAAAGAGTTGGGTCGGGTTATTGGCCAGGATCACTGCGGTTTGCTCAGTGTGTATCTGGCTGCAGACCTACAGAACGCTCCTGGGAGTTTCTCACATTATGTTGCTGTCTGTCTGCTGGTCACATCCTCTCACTCTCTCCAAGTAAATCCAAGAAATAGAGCTGGTTCTTCTACTACCGGTTCTTTATTTACTCTTCTAACCTGCTTATCCAGCTTTGAGGAGAACATTACACTTAGCAGGTACAGCAGGTAGTCCACAGTAGGTTTATCCAAACAGCTGCCTGCAGTGACCAAAAAATCCAAAACAATGAGCTAAAAGGAGCTATATAGGTTTATAAAACGGAGAGTAACTTTATGTCCCTCACTATAAGCAACCCCGTTCACATTGCTGTTATAAAAATACTGAATATAGCTTTAAATGTCTAAGCTGGCCGAAATACCCAACTGATGGTTCAGGGTTTTTAGCATGAGAAATAAAGTTGAATGGTACGACACATATATGTAAACAAACACAACACTACGCATCCTTGTCCATACTCACCTTCTCTTTCATCTTTTCAATTTTCCTGACAAAGCTTCGTCTCGGTTGGCGGTCCTCGTGGCGCAGGAGGTTAACGTTGAGATCTCCCGACTTGCTGAACTGCTTCTCCTCTTGTTTCTCGGCATCCTTCAGCTTGCTCTCTGCGCTGATGCTCTCAGTGTGGTACATGTGGTATGTTTTCATCACCTGCAAGGAGGAGCGATGACAAATATTTAACAGACTGAACATTAACAGATGTCATGACATTTTACAGGTATTTTTTGCTTATTACGTGCTGTAAAAGTTTGTTAGAACAAGTGACGGTAGCGGTAGCGTACAGGCTTAGAGAGACAAAGACACAGGCAACAGTTACATAGTCTGTTACAGTGAAGTCGATGGGGAAGTTTCTGACATTTTCTCAAGCATTCTCTGGTTTCAGCTTCTCAGTGTAAGGATTATCTGCTTTTTTTTAATCATATACAAGTGGTAACTGAAACCAATGTGGAAGTGCCATAGACTACGTTTTCTTGAACGGCCAGTTGACACTGGCTTCAGAAGAGTTGCAGTTGATCTCCATAAGCCCCCATGTTCAACTTCACAACAGAAATAAACATGTTTACAGCCTGGTACAAAAAATGGTCTTTGTCCATGGTAACTGTACTGTCATACTGAATACTAAGCCTTAAAGTGATGCATAATTAAGAGCATGGCCCCTTCTTAGGTGGTCGCCATCACAGGTGGCTGGTTTCAGTTACCAGGCTTCACTCAGTCCGCCACAGCTCCATGTCTTTGCCCATTTTTGAATTAGCCGAGTCGGGACTGCCAAAACGCCGATGGCGAAAGCCGCCCACTTCAAGCTTCATAATAGCTCTTCAGAAACCAATGGGTGATGTCAAGGAGACTATGACCATCTTTAATTACACAGTCTATGGTCTTGTGTGGAACTGGCCACATGTACGGGATAAACCTCGCCTCTCACCCAGAGCCATCTGGAATAAGCTCCAGCCTCCTGCAACCTTGATCAGGATAAGCAAGTTACAGAAAATGGATGGATGTTTGTATGATGGTAAATTAGACTAAATGATTAATCAGTTCATTAACAAAACAACAGTTGTATTCATCGATAATGCAATTAATTGTTGGTGTACTATGAAATAAGATCTAATGGACTAATGGATTTTGCCGTGATGCAGGCGGTGAAACCTACAGCAGAAAGCAGCATATTATTATCAAGAGTCAGCCTGCCATTAATATGTAGAGGCCACTGGTGCTAATTCAATTCAGCCCAGTGACAGAAACTTTAAACTTTTTTTTATATGGATCGAAATGAGAAGTGAAGAAGAAACAAACCCCCCAAAAAAAGATTATTTTGGGGTACCATGCTCGTATTTCCAGCCATACAATCCCTCCGACCTGTATATTGACTTACAATAACATTACTGTTGTGTTCCCATATTCCCTTCCAGAACAAATGTTGAGCAGATAAAAAGGAAAGTTCACATCTTTCAAGGTCCACAGTGTCATTTGTTTCCAAAAATCTGGTTTGATTTTAGCTTTTTCATGGTGGCCTGCTGGATCAATTTGGGCGCCAATACAGCAGTAAGACAGATGTCACTACATGTGGAATATTTTAAGTGAATCCAGGGGCCCAGGGTTGTACGTGGTTTAGTCTTGGCTGTCAAATCTTCAACTTACCCCCTCCTTACTGTGGCTTTCCTGGGCTCTACATCATCTTTTACAGTAACTCTTCATCACCCCAGGCTTATTCATTTTCAGCTCTTTTGTGCAGCAGACTGACAGCAATGTGTTCTGTGCTGTCTGCAGTTCACTTTGATCTCTACTTAGACACTCAGCCACCCCACTCCAACATGGTGATGACATGACTGTAGTGACAGAAAACCCTCGTTAGACAAGACAGAAGCATCCCGAGCCTTTCCTAATTCATCCCAGATGTTCATTGAGAGGCTCTTTCCTCTTGAAAGTCCATTCTTAAGCCTCGTAAAGAAACGTCCAGATGTGAGCAGCATCTTCAAACATCCTGGGCATCCACAGTTTTCTATGAACACCTCAGGATGGTAGACAGTCGACATAAACAGTCATTTATTTGTTTCCTGTGACCAAGTAAGTAATGCTCACTTGGTGCCGAACTTGAGCAACAGGATTCCTTTCATCTCCACGAGACCCTCTCATCAAAATCACATGTTTGCCGTTGGGTCACTTGCAACTATAATCTTCCACTGACCTCCAACCCTGTGATCGTAATATTTACAAGTGTTGCCACATGAAGGGGCGTTATTTATTCCCCTCTCTTTGCTGGAATAAATGCGACTCCACTACGGGGAATCTTAGACAAGGCTTACACCTGAAAATAAATGCATCAAATAAAAGCCACTAGTCTGAGTGACCAAGCTCAACATCGATGCAGCTGCTCCAAGAAGAGTGGAACTAGGGGAACAATCTGTTTCTCCCCAGGCTGCCCAACCATTTCTTTCAAATTTCTCTAAAAATGTGTTAGATTTTCAGCCAACTTTGAACCATCTGACTGCAGGACCTGCAGCTAAAGACACAAAGTAATTTGCAGGAAGACTGGGTTTCAGCTGTGTCTACAGGAGGTGTGTGTATAGTTGAGTCCTCCGACGACAGCCTTGGGCTATTTAACTCTTGAGCAGAGTCTCTGAGCTGGTGAAAGAAACCCAACAGTGAGAGACTGGCTGGAGTTTTTGGAATAGACTCAATTATATTTTTTGGAAGGTTAACATCAATTAATAATGCACAAAATAAATCTGATCTGTCATTTGAAAATATTATATCTTTTTTTAGCACGGACATGCTGTGAGTAATTAAATACAGCTGGAAAAACAGTGAATGAAAGACTACAGATGGATGAATGAATGAATGAATGAACGTATGAATGAAAGCTACACCCACATGCAGGCCCGAGAGACAGCTTTTCAGTGTTATTGTTGTTAACAAAGGAATAATCATGTCTGAGACTGAAGAGCAGACATCAGACACAAGGTGGTGGATCAGAAAGATAAGATAAGCTGAAGCTTTATTGATCCCACTGGGGATATTAAGTCGGTGTAGCAGGAAATTAAAACAGGTTCAATCAAGGAAAACTGAATTTCACAGGAAGAGACCGGCTCTTCATACTTTCTGGCTTCTGCTCCGGCTTGTCATTTCAGGTTGTGTATTAATGACGAGCCACAGAAAACAGGATCTTCACTCTCACTCAATATTCCTCCTCGACAATATCTGAACAATAGCTACAGCCCACAGTCTCTACCTTACTTCTCACTGAGCAGCAAGAGGATCCAAATGGGATTTCACAGTTTTCTTTCAGCAAAATTAATTTTGTTGGCAGCCAGTAAGAACTGTTAGAAAATACCACAAGGCAATCACCATGTGGCCACACTATTGATTTAGCTATTTCTGTACAATTAAATGCTATCACGACTATAGTCATGAAAACAATCCTCCTCCAGACAGCGTTACTGCCTGGACTGTCAAACTTTTCTATAGGTTATGATTGTAACTGGGAATATCCTTTCATATAAATGATGCTAACACAGTTTCAATTGTGTCATTGTTAATTATACTTGGTCCCAAAGAGCTTCACAATGGCCTAATTATGAGAACAATAAATACAAATCTTAAAGCGCTCACTCAAATTAAGAAACATAAAAAAGGAAGAAACCATGTGAAGACAGGGGACTCCCCTTTTAACTATAGTCACAAAGCGATGGGTAGTTAGAGGAAGAAAACAATCATTAAGACTGCTTTATTGACTAGCATGAAATCATTCATTTTTTCGGAAAGTGACGTGTGTTTTGTGGCAGGAATACATTTTTCCACCTTCGCTGTGAAGTTTCACACAACTCCCACAATCCTCTTCTCATATTTAGAAAGAGTAGGGCTGTACGACAACATTTGGATTTTTAATTTGGAGCCAGACCTGCAGCTGAGGCCAAGTAGAGCATGAGAAGAGGGACTATCCGAGTTTTATTATGCAGCCGGAGAGGGGACAATGAGTGAAACAGATATATAGTAAAACGGCATAAAAATATAGAGTGATGATCTGTTTCCAAGAGTTTCTGAACACCCTGACCTGAAGTCAAAGGCTTGCAGGTATAACTTTCAGAAGAGGGACAATAATGCATTAAAATGCATATTCTTGTAATTGACTTGTATGCACTCTTGATTAATCACATGCTCCACATAACACTCGTCTGTTTCAGCATCCAAATGTACAGATGGCAGGAGCAAGGAGTGTTGCCAGCTCTGCCCTTTAGTGGTTTGACTCTTATCACATTGCACAGATGAATAAGTCATATAAGGCAGCTCCGCCATCTCTTCTGTTTCACCTCAGGGGGCAGAAGACTGCTGAAGTTGCCTGGAGCTCGTCCAGTTTTGGGCACTAAGCCACTGTGAATAAGAAGACATTACTCTGACAGTGCAGCACCAGTACAGCATGTCCTCATCCCTGACATACGCTCGTCTATCTGTAGGGTTTCCTGGAGAAAATCCTATTATTAACAATCCAGTCCTTCCAGTCCTTGGCCAATTATTGTAGGAAACATAGCACAGAAAACTGTGTAGATGGAAAGTAAACAAAAACAAAACCCTGCAGACACAGCAATGTTAATTAGAAAGATTCATCACAACTTATTATTGCTTATGTTATCTGACAGTGTTACAACAACACAGGCTAATGTACTGACAGCTCATTTAAAACTACAACTGAGAAAATGTGGGCTTGGGAGACATGCTGTCTTCATTAATACTGCCCTCTAATTATGTTATACTAATCTTTGACTGTAGAAACTTAAAGGTTTAATGCAAAAATAATTCATAAATACAACAAAATATTAATTATGTGGTGTTTTTTTTGGGTGGGGGGGCTCAAATCACATCAACATCTTGGCTATAAACTATGACAGGAAACATCCATACATCCACTCTGCACCTTTTTTCATATTAAAACATATGGGAAGCAGCTGCAGGATGCCAAGAGCTGTTCGCTGAAAAAAAGAAAAAGACGGAAAGAAAAAAATGCTATTTTGGCTGCGTGAAAGCTGACAGGAAAAAACAAAACAAAAAAACATCTCTTTAGAGAAGTGAGTGACGTTGACTATCTGTTTCTCAACAGACACCTCAAAATGAACCAGAAAACCGTTTCACCACAACGATAACATTTAGGTTCAGGTTTTGTTTAAACCCCTTCTAGAGAGGTGTTGTTTCAGCTTCATTTTGGAGGCTGCAGTTTGTGGTGGTTCAATAATGTTGCATTAGAATGAGAGGCATCATGTCCAACCTGTTTATATCAATAAGAGAATACACAATAGAAATACATCTCAGTATATTGTAATACAACTCAACAGTACTACAAAATGCATCGTCCAAAATGACCATGATCTTGACTAGGCAGGATAGACATAGGTGACCACAGTCAGTTTATAATAAGGACAGATTTAAATTAACTCCAGCCCTACTGGTGCCTCTAGTTGACTAGACTTTACTTGACTTGTATTTGACTTGGTGTACACACTTGGGCAAAGTCAAATTTTTAGTCTAAATCTGACAAAAACATCAGCCTACGACAGAACGTAGGCTGAAGAAGAAGAGAAAAGAGAGATGATGAAACCGAATAATAGAGAAAGAAATAAAATGTCAGAGCGACAAAGAGATTGAAAAGAACTGGCTGAGCTCAGCGATGAAATAAGGTGTGAGAGATCGATCTGAAGGAGACACGGTGTATTACTTACAGTGTAGAGTTCATTCGTCACCTTCACGAGCTCCTCGTGCATCTGGATCCCAATGTCCTTGCTCTGCAACGCAACAAATAGGAAGAACAGAGGTGAGAAAACAAATAATACTCGAGCCTTCAGATGTGAACGGCTAGAACAAACTCACTGGTTATGCTGACACTATGTCTTCGGTGAGTCATAGAGAAAGGTCTTGACAAATTTTGGATGAATTGGCAACAAAAAAAGATGCCTCTAAAATATATGACTGATGCTTTAATGCTCACTAGATGACCCTGTCCATTTCAAAAAAATAAAAATAAAAATTGATTTCTGGTAAGAGTATTATGTTGTCATGTTTTTATTGGCCATAAATGTCAGACCTATTAAATTCTAATTGTATTCTTTTAAAAATGTAAACTCCACAACCAAAGACACAACCATTTTCCCACTTCGTTTCTAGTCCTTCCTTCCAGTTAAAAATAAAACAGAGCATGAGGAAATTAAACGAAAACATGGAGGACACTACTTTAAAAAAAATGTGTTAGTTGACTTGCTACTGAGGATGACAATTCTATTGTACAGTGTACAAGCGATCGCAGCGCCGTGGGGCTTTGAGTACGTTACAAATTTATCGCAGCAATGTATCAATGAACAGCGAGAACATGTAACTGCCACAAGCACAGTTAACTTCCTGTGATTATTGCACCAAACGTTGCGTGTGTGTGTGTGTGTGTGTGAGAAGTGCGTCAAGGGTTGAAGACAATGTGTGACATACTGTCTTCTTTCACTATACTCTACAGACATAAATCATAATTAATAATGTATGAAGAGGAGGCGCTTAAGCCTTCAATTCTCTCAAATTTGTTCTGTTCGGTGTCTCACTGAAGAGACTGTAAGAGATACTTCATGAAGTTTGGTCTCTACCACATCTATTAATACACATGCACCTTGGCTTTTTTTTTGACATGACACCACACACAGTTTGCATTGTGATTAAAAAAACAAACATGGGAGACACCTGAACTGAAAGAAAAAAGAAAACTGACAGAGTGAATGCAATAATGTCTGTTAGTGGAGTAGAGAGAAGCATAAAGCGTTTATTTGAACACTGCAAGGTGAGAAAACGCAGCTCTGGTATCTCTCAGCGTGATGGTCTGACACATTCAAAAAAAAAAACAGAATTAACACCTCTTCGAACTTCGCAGGAACTGTTATGAGAAGGGTGATACAAAAAACATCTTCAGTTCAAACACAAACGGAAAATTATTATCTATCTATTTATTATCTTCCGGGCTAATTTCACAATATGGTTTTTCACTTCATTGAAATTTGCCGCCTTTACTAGTCAGTCTAGCAGTCATCCCAACTTTAGGGCCTCCGGTTCACTTTGTTTTGGTACATTTAGTGGACATTCAGTATATAGTTTTGACTCAAAATATAGACTAATTTTCTACAAATTATACAGACGAATTCAGACTTTTCAACCTGCCAATGTTCAACCTCATGTATTATCATCATGTATTAGTCACGGTTTCCCAGCCAGCTGTAGCAGCCCACTTTAATTCCACTATCTAATCACATATTCTGATGTTCAGCAGCATGAATACACAAAGATGACATCTGGATCTACATTTTATGAACAGAAAAAGAGACCAAAAACAACTTGTACAAGCCTGTTAGGGCCAGACTTGATGTTTGTGTCATTTTTATACAGATTATTATAGTTCATTAGATGGTAATGATGGTAGGGGCAGAGTTTACTTGAGGTGGTACAACAGCACAGCAGCGTTGCCTTGTTTTTGGTTTGTTAAAAGGGGAAAATAAAATCAGCCAAAATGGAGGCAGCAGTTGTGACATTGTGATTCAGGTCGTTCCATGTGTGAGTCAAGAAACAGAGCCCCATTAAGGTGTTGGAAGTTTGACAGAACCGACTACCACAGAGCCAAAGTCCACCGTGTTACAGCTACAAACAACAAACTTTCACACAGCCTGGCTGCTCTGACGAGACAGAATAAGTAATGAGGAATGCACAGCAGACTACAAGAAAGCTGACTTATGGGGAATAAAAATGAGGCTGCTAAAACATCGAAACAAATCCACCTTGCCATTCAATTTTCAAAAGTATTTACGGGAAGCAACTGATGGTCAAAGGTCAATAAAATTAAGGCCACGTTCATGAGTGAAACAATAGCACCCATCATGCAAACAGCATTCATCTAATTAGGTTAGACGGGTGGCCTGTTGATGTGTAGCTAACAATAACCGATGCCTCGCATGCTATAAAGAGCATAGTACGTGGTTTGCTGTCAGACATGACGATAACATCTAAAAACGGTAGAACGGCCTGTGCTTGCTACCTTTCTTACACACTTTAACACCTGACTCATTAATTCTGGTGCAACAGTGACTCAGCAAGAAGCAGAATCGCCCTTACACATATTAATCATGATGAGAAGTATCATTTTCGGTCAGATCAATACAAGGAGGAGCTGTGCTGAAAGAAAAGCTCACTGCACCTATCCAGTACAGACAATGACTGACTCATGTACACACCCGCCCACCCCGTGCACACACACACACTCATACCACATCATACTCAAACCACACCTACCCACTGTTCAGAGGGATTCAAAAACAGATAAAAGTTAACATTTTTGTCCACACCCTGCTTTGCTAGAATAACTGTGCATGAAAAAACTCGCTACTGGTGAGTCAGAAATGTAACAAATCATCAAAGAGGGAAAAAAAAAACCCTGCTCTTCTTCACGTAACTAGATTATGAAATGAATCCAGAAGACATAAAAAGATGACCTTAGTAACACAGGAGGGATGTGTTGTTTTTTTATTTAGTTTTTAATCTGGAGTGCATGCATTAATGTCCTACTCAAGCAAGCATTGGACTGAATGTGATAAATGGGGAAAATCCTCAGAGGGCTCCGAGCAGCTGGTGAATGGCATCTGTATGCATCAGTGGCTCTGAAGTGAGACAGACTGCAGCATGTACTGCAGAGGCTCAAGGGGGATGCAGGGAGGGTTCAACCAGCGACTGAGCGCCTGTGATGCAACACAGTGTAAGAGCTGTGGCGGGTCATATCGTAACGGCGCCTATAGTAATGCCCGAGAATATACATTCTGAACATGTTTCCTCCTATGAAAGGCAAAGAAAACAGCACAGCTGCACCTGCTGTGGTTTATTAATTCATTGTCTTTGTAATTAATTTATACAGAGAGTCATGGAGCATCAGGCACGCATCAGAGAAACACTTCCTCCTGTAAATTCACTCACGCCAGTCGCAGTTTTCCTTGTTGTTATTCTTGTAAAGATTTTCTTGAAAGATTCATTTCTTTGTATTCAGCTCAAAAAAAAAAAACAGCTGTATAGAATAACATGTACAGCACTCTAACGTGTAGAACATAACACAATTATAAATGGCATGACAAACACTATATATCAACAACATGCGACATTCTTACGATACTGTAAGTCACAGTTTCGATGCATGTTCATACATCCATCACATACTACATGTCAGCAGCTGTACTTTTTCTCTTGATCACCTTGTCATGTCCAACAGTCAATCATTTTAAAATCCTTTCATTCACATTCCCGTTTTTTTTTTTTATGTCCTCCTGTGCTCCGTGACATTTCTGATACATTATTTATGGCCTCCCAATATGTCTGCCAGCAAATTGCAGCAAAAGCCATCCATTCATATTTTCAAATATAGAAAAAGCTACCTGAGGGCAGCTGACAGAAAGAGGGATGGACTTTGTTGTTTTCAGCTCTGGCACAGTTTCTGACAAACATGAGTATCCTATTACACACACACACACACACACACACACACACACACACACACTAAAATCTGAATGGAGCCTAGTAAGCAGGGTGCAGCTCACCTACAGGAAGGCCTGCAAGGTGAAAACAGCGTTCTGATGTTTGGTTAAGACCTCAGTCATCTCTGCTATGTGCTGACAGGGAGCCAGTGAATGTTGCTCACACTAGTCGGAGCTGCAGGATGTTTGGCCAGTCTTGGGCCAGGGGGTCTCAGCTTCAGTTTTTTCCCCCATGATATTTTGACTGGCTTGCAGGCCTGACAGAATTCCTATACCTTCTACTAACACCATGTGCGTTGAGACAGAGCTCAGAGCACTGTATTTCTTTGTGCTACCATCAGTCAGCATGCTACACCCAAACTGAAACCAAACATTGAGAGAAGCTGCTCTCTTACAGCTGTTGCACCTTGTGCCTTGCAAGCAACACAATGAAGCAAATAAAAGCTTGGCATTTATATCGTCCCTGGACTTTGACATTTCTGGCGATAAGAGCATGATAGGAAGAAAAGAGGACGATAAGTCTTACTGACCTTCTTGAACAGGCGGATGACATCCTCGCTGATCTGGGCCAAGCGGAGGATGACATTGTTGGTGTAGATGTCACTGAGTGTGGCGTGGTCACGGCTCTCACGCCTTGTTTGGTTTAGCACCAGGTACCAGCAGTTTACCGAGGACAACAGGTGCTGGTCTTTCCTGAAAAACAAAACAAAAAAAAAACATGATGAATATACAACATACTGTCAGAACGTCTCTCAGAATAAAACTAAGCCATGATAATCGCTTTTAATGGTCATTTCGCTTTAAATTTTCAGAAATATTCTGTTTTATTATTATTTTCAGTTTTATAGGCCACAAAACACAGAGCAGAACTGAGGCTGGTTGTTAGTAATTAGTTTTGCAGGTACTTGGTCATAAACCAAAGTATTGAACAGTCAAATTTTGACCTGATAATAGCACTAGATGAAAAATTAGGGGATCTCCAAAGTTATTACAATTCAACAAGCAGGTTACAAGACATTTCACACACAAAAAACACAAACGCCAGGGACCATTTCTCCTCTGTGGATCATGAATGGCTGTACAACATTTCGTGGCAATCAATAAAATACGTTTTTCAGAGATATCATTTTGGACCAAAGTGGAGGACTGACAGAATGGGATTGCCTTCCCTAGAGCCACGTTTTTAAAAAATACACTGATGGATTTCTACTCCAATAACTAGATGGTTATTGGAAGAAATACAACAGAGGGAACAAGTCCCAAACAAGGCCAGATGGTGCACTACAGAGTTTTATAAGCAGTAATAATATTGTTTGGCAAAAGATTAAAGCATTGGAAGTTATTGTTAAAGTACATAAGACAGCCACGATCTTCTAAAAGAAGACAACTTGTTGTCACATAAAATACCAAAGTGTTTCATTTTTCTTTCTTAGTTTCTGCCCGTGAATGTCTCCCCTCCCTCACGCCATCATTTCCTTTCTGTCTTCCCCTCCTCCCTCACTCCAAACAACGCTACGGTCGAAGGCATGAACTTGTTAAATGTATAATGCTGGTGACCATAATGATCCAGAGAATCATGGGGCACTGATTGCTGCATAATCAGTTTAAACTGTCTCCTCCTCGGGTGCTTTCAGATAGAAAGACTAAGGCACTGAGACATCGAACCAGACACACACACACACACAATCTCTTCAAACCCATACCCTTGTCTGGATCCTATCTGAGCATTAATCAATCAACCAAGCCCGAGGAGAAGACAAAAAGAGAGAGGGAAATGAGAGCAAAGGAGAGAGAGATCCAGAGCAGGGCGGGGGGATACGGTTTCACTGTGGAGCAGGAAAAAAAACGATGAGCAGCACCAACATCAAAGAGCCCCCCCTCCATCAGAGAGCTTCCATAATGCCAATCACATCTAATGAAGTTGATATCAAGCTACTCCAGAGTGCTTTCTCCATTATTCCTTCACTCAACTCAGCCCCTAAACGCACTTACACAGGGCTGACTGAGCACCAGGACATCGTTCTCATAACATCAGAAAACAGGATGGCATGTGTTGTAAACTTCATCCCTTACTGCCGGGCCTGCTTCTCCCATGTTAGACTGAGACTGGTGTCCTACGATACACTGTGTCTGAAAGGCGAGTCAATTAATAACTTGATATCACAGAAATGTAAGCGCTGAGTGAATCCAGCCATCAGTCAATGCCACATTTCACTCTCGCAATCAAAAAGTAATAATAAAACGATTAAACTGGACATTAATTTGCTGTCAAAACTAAATGAACCCGACTGGCATACAAAGCACGGGTAAGATTTTTCAGTTTTACTAACAATAGAGGACCTAATGTAGACTATATTCTTCTTCACTCCACTGGGATGGCCTATTTCTACTATCTCACCATCCCTCATTTTGTACTAGTTCTGCTTGACTGGCCTATCTGCCTGTAAGGGACGAAGCTCCTCGGTGTATAATTGCTGTCTGTGGTTGAGAGGTTCAGGGAACAAGCACCTCTACTCTCTGCTAATCCCTAAAAATGGTCAGAGATGCTTCATCATATCCCTAAACACAACCAGGCTACATTTTTAGTGACTTTTTTTTTGTGTCCTCCTCAGCTTTTCATATAAACACTGTGCACTAGAGGTTAGATCCATCCTCTGATGGTTAAAAGTGCTTATGAACACGGTCCTCAATACTGCTGCTATATCTTCTCCAGTCACTTTGTCCTTTTACATTAGTATGTGTTTGACTTTACAGGTTATTTAGCTACTTTTCCTGCCACACTGACAACACTATAACCTACAGTGGTGTGCTATCTTATTGCTAACATGCTCACAATAATCAATACTAACATGCTGACGTTCAGCAGGTATGTTATCATGTTCACCATCTTACTGCTAATTAGAAGTAAACCTAAAGTATAGACGATGGGGAAAATCAAAGTTATGCAGGTATTTGGTCGTAACCCAAAAGACGAGACACCTTTAAAGACCAGATAGTAGTGCGGGATGAAGAGTCAGAGGATGGTCAAAATTAATAAAAATGTATCCTTATTTATTTCACATATTTCACTTGATATATGAAAACTTTGACCTGAGGACAGAAAAAGGGGATCGTCAATCTCAGTAGGCTTCATCTTCATCTGTATCTGTAGAGGTATCACTACTAGGGGTGTCACAATATACCAGTAGTGACAATAATTGTGATATTTAAAAATGAAATAGGGATATTGTGTTACTAAAACACATATTATACTATTGTGTAAAACTTTACATTAAGGATTGACAAAGTCTGATAAATATTCAGGGTTAAAGTCTTGAAGAGAGAAACTGACAAAGGACGTAAGATCTTTTTTTTTTCCTCCAGTCACTGTCCTCATTTCACAGGAATCAGGAGCAGAAGGTCAGTAATTAGGCCCATGTACCAGTGAGCAGAGTATTTTAACACAGTAATAAATGTACCTCCTCCACTTGTTTTATGGGACAGAGGTCTTTTCTATACTGGCTCTTGTACAGGCCTATCCATCACAAAGGATCGACCTCAGCATGCAGCAAAACTCATTCTCCCATCTCTACTCTTCTCTTTGCTGATTTCCCGTAAAATGCTGAGCATCAGTCCAGGGCCTGGTCAATTAATCTAGAGGGCTTCAAAAGGATCGGGTTAGGATGGCTCCGTGCCCTCGGTATTTATACACAGGATATCATTAACATGCAGGAGGCAAACGATGAGCTCTTAGGGTCTCTAGAGAAGGGAGAAGGAAGAGGAGGAGGAGAGACGAGTGCAGCTTTCTGGCATCCTATTACATCTGTCTAATCCTACAAAAGCACTGCCTGACTGTCTCCATGGTTTTTACAAGGTCTGCACTGCCTCACTGCCCCCTGTAAGGTACATATATATGCAGTATAATATGTGAATGCATGGAGGAGCATGATCTGATACAGAGACAGTGGAAGTGAAAAAGGAAACAAAGAGTGTATGGTTGGAGAATATTGCAATAATCCTTTGATTCGAGGATAAACTGATGGCAAGCTGTGTCCATAATGTGCATACCATGAACAAGAAAGCATTGTATAGATTGCAAGTGCTTTAGTCATGGCGGCGCTGGATGCCACCATCTAATCATCCAAAGAATACGATGTGTCTGAGCCAGGATTTCCAGAAGGAAGTGTGTATTTATCAAACCAGGACTCGGCTCCATGAAGGCCTTTAATCCCCTCCACACTGCCTGCCTGCTGCTTATCAATGAAACAGCCAAGAAAAAGGAGACAGAGCCAAGCACAGTTTCAAAAGACAAGGGGCATGTGGGCACACACCGTCAGCTTTGCCATTCAAATTTGCTTTGCCCCCCGTTTTCAAGCAGGGCTTCAATATGCTGCATTTCTGATTTGCACATCATTTAGCAGAGGTTTTTTTTTTTTTTTTTTCATGTGAGGAAACATGCTGCCAACATTTGATAATGCACAGCTGCACGGACACAGGGGCCAGAGCAGAGTGCGGCGCAATGTCGAGGAAGAGGAGACGAGGGTTTGACAAGATCTGAAACTGCAGACCAGCTAATCTATTGATGTTGTACATGCTGACTTCCACCAGCTGGACTTATCAGCCTGACAAGAGCAGGGGATTGACTGCTGTGTTCAAACTTAAGCCTGGGTAGATGTAGTTTAACCTTTTTCCCCTTTGCCCCTCAGAGTTTCCAAGAGCAGCCAGGGTGTAACAACACAGTTACACAAAATGGGACTAAAGCTGGAGCTATTGCTTGGTACCAGTGAGCAAAGCCTCTTGTACTATCCTACAGCAGCAGACTTCAAACCTCCTAAGTATATCATAAGTAAAGCTTTGCATCACATTCTTTCAGAGCGGCTCTTTAAAGACTAACATGTTCATCACACTTACTGGAATATCCATTGATACATTTTCAAAGCTGTGCCCTGCTGACCATGAAATGAACAGAGACATCTTTTGTAAAGTTTTGTAATGAACAAAAGCACTTTCAAAACTAGAATAACTTGCTGTACAGAAGAACTGCCACTGTCAAACACTTTTCACCCCCAGCGCCTCCCAAACCAATCGCTTGGATACACACACACACTTACACACACACACACACCAATTTGGACACCACTACAAGCTCCGTCTTATCTTTCCCAGACAGGTTATTCTCCATATCAATACTGCATGAGCTGCTTTTCTAATGGTGCTATGTTAAATATGTCTGTATGTCAGACAGATGATACCAATCCACTCTAATTGAATAGGCCACATTATAAATCCCATTGATGATATACCCTGAAACGTCTGCCCCATAATTAAAATCGAGTTAGCTGTTGTCTCTCAGGAACTGTGAACCAGTAAGAAAACAAAAAATGAAGTGGTGCACTATCTGGCAGAGCAACTGCAGTATGGAGCGGCTAAGTACTGTAACCCTTCAGTGTTTCTTTTCACTGTGGCAAACGAGGTAAAGTGGAAGAGCAGAATTATCCTTGGTCGGGTTGCTGCGGTGTAGCTGTAGCTGCAGTAGCTGTAAATCACAGCGGCATTCAGTTCGCTAATGAATCTGCACTGGACGGGTTCAGCTCAACAGACTGTAGGCTGTGATCCAGCACATATGGAAGTCCGTCCTGGTCGGGACGACTCTATTTTACTGCTCTGTTTTGATCAAAAACATAAAAAGGTGTAATTAGGGATAAGATACCCCCTCTGCAGCACTTTTACTACAATGAAAGACAGCCGCGGGCATGTTGAAGGGTGTTGAGAAAAAGAATAGTTTAGATGTGTTGCACCAGATGAAACACCACGCCAAAGATAACAAAGCCAAAACCAAAAAGCAACACAAAAAGAGGCTTAAGGGCCTAAAATTGTTTTCTGTGTTTCTGATGGTGCATGGATGGGCTTTGTGCCAACAAAGAGCTTTTATTGGACAAACACAAGTGTTTTTTCTTGCTTAGTCCCATTTGGTGTTTTGGTGGCTCGCCATGAACTTTACTACACTAAAGTGGGAAGAAAGTCACAGTAAAGGGCGTGTCATAGCTGATTACCAGGATTTGTGGTTGCCTGCCTGCCTGCTCAGACCAGGATTGGATGGATGGCACAAGGTGCAATCATGTTATGAGCATTTTTGTGGTTTCGCCAAAGGCTTAAAAAACCCATTTTGGATGATATACTGCTCAGTTTGAATTTAATGTACAGTGTGTGTTTTTGAAGCAGGAAAAGGTACAAATGGTTTTATTCTAATACATAAGAAAATATATGAATGTGAGGTAACACATTACCATACTTTCAGTATGACTGAATACCACACTCTCTATACATGTCAAGCTTGGGTAGTATCCTCCCACCCACACTTCCTTTGTGGTCTTCCACTGTTCAGTTCTTTGGTTCCTATTGTTTGAGCGTTTCACGTCTATACACATTTTTCTCAATAAATGGAGTTTAAAAAGAAGCAAGTAAAGTATACGTGGCTTTGCATTAAAAGTGTCATACATTGGTGTTGCCTATTTAGATACCGCTTTGTGTGTTCATATGTGTGTGTGTGTGTGTCCCTGTCAACCCAGTGCAGTGAGACACTTTTTGGCTTCTGGCTTTTGGGTACACCACGATCTTGGCAGTGTAAAGTGTGATATTATTAGAACATGTGTTGGAGGATTAGGTGTTTTTTCTAACACCTGCCCGTAGCTGTGTGGATAACATCACCGGTAAAGTTCAAAGGTTAAGCCACTGTGTCTCAGCAACAGCAGAACACTTCTGTCTACTATCAGCCAGAGTGAAGCATGCCTCCTCCAAAACAGCTGGACTCAATTATCCAGTCAAATCCTCCTCCACTTCTTACACACACACACACACACACACACACAGCTCTCCTACACATACGTACTGATACATATGCGCACATTTCTACGGGATCTTGTTGTGTGTCAAAAATGTCAAAACATGTTACTCAAGAAAAAGCGCTTTCTGCTGACTGAAATCTCACTTCTCTTCATATGGAAAGCATTTAAAATGTATATGGATTGGCTCGTCGTAGACGGATGGCAGCTGTTCAGAAAAGCAGACAGAGCAGGTACTGCATATACAATAATGACCATTGTTTGACAAAGAGGAAGGCTGAATCAGGAGGAACCTGAACCCGAACCTGATTACAATGTCCAGCCTGTCAAAATGAAAGCAGGAAAGCACTCTATGCACGCACTGTGCATTCTGAATGTCACACTACTATATATACACACACAGTAGGAAGCCTTACTGTACAAATAAAAGTATTAATTGTCATTATTAATAGCTTGATTTTACATTACAGCAGTAATTTGTACTTTTTGTATTAGGCCAAAAAAACATATTTTTCATGCCTGAGCAGGAGATTTGTGAACATCTGTGTTCTTATTTGTTTTTTCATTTGACCAGGCCACTGGTAACATTTGAGAGTTAGACATGCCTCTTTATATCACACATTTCAACTTAGAAATGAGATTTAAAAAATGTTGAAATGGATTCCTGCCGTTTCCATTTGCAAGAATCAGAGCTGGGGTTAGACTACATATATGTATGTTTGTGTAGATTCATGTCTGAGATCTACTGCTACCATCACAGCTGGGTTAGTGTCCCATTTCCAGACTCAACTAAGCTTGCCCGCTAGCCTGAGGTGCCTGATTTTGGGAGCGGCAGCGTTTAATTTCATGCCCTGCGTGAGTCATGTACCAATGTGTTGTGGTGGTTTCTGTGCAGGCAATCCCTCTTTTTTTTTTTTTTTCCACCAGCATCCATTTCAGTGTTTGCAAAGCAGAACATCTAAATGGGTCAAGGCTACAGGTAAGATGATTTTGATCTGATGGCCACCGTTTCCTCATTACTATGATTAATGCTTGCTCCCTTTGCTCTCTACCTCTTTTCAAAGCAGCCTTTCTTTTATTAGAATATTACATGCAGAATAATTAAAAGGAAATTACTCTATAATTGCAATTTTAAAACATTACTGTAATACTTGTGATAAGGTTTTTGCTTTTAGTCCAGCTACACAGGTGAATTTAGCCAACAATCAAATAAGACTGTGTGGTATTTGTAATATTTTGGCTAATAGGTTACTATCTTGTATAGTTAAATGGTTTTTAATTTTAATATCAACCTCCACAGTGATTCTGATCCAACCCACAGGTTTCTGCCTGATGCAGAGCTTATTTGTACATAATGGATGCAATTTAAAACATAATGAAGCATAATGCTTAAAGCCTTCTTCTATAAAGTTAAGTACTAAATTACAGCACCGCAAGTGCATTGAATTTGTTATGTCCACTCCTCGGCAGTCTTTAACTTCCTTAATGAACTGCATCCTCCTATCATGCCAGAACCAGCTGACCTTTTGAAGATACCATAAAGATCTTGACTATAATAACAGATATTCCCTCACAGTACATAAATATAATAGAAGTATTTTGTTGTATAGCTCTGCACTGTAATCAAACAAAGCACTGTGATTAGCAGCAGGGCTGGGTCTTACAGCCAGGTTATAAATAGTGAAGTGTTTAGAGGGGGGATAAAGTCACTTGGCATACAGATCCCTGTGGTCTGAGTACACGCTGAAAGGGGAAAAGGGACATTTACTTCACAAAAATACATTCAAACTAAACAAAAAGCAGTTGAGCTGAACTAAGGAAGGCAAATATGAAAATGCCACTGCATTTCTCAAACATAAACAAAGGCGTAATTTCCACAGAGGGTGAGGATGTGCCTCACATTTTTCAATTTTTGATTTTTTTTAAAGGAATGTGCTGAGTCCACCTACAATATTTACCTATTAAATTGCCATTTCAACTCTGTACCTGACTTGATATACATCGATATATAGTGTTCCCCAAATCTGAAACCAAACCACCTCCCTTGCACACAATCTCTCAAATGCACAAACACTGTACATGCAACAGTCTCAGCAGCAAAAACGCCTGCGGGGAAGGAAACTCACTTGAACTGTTGGTGCTCCCTGGAGCTGCGGATCTTGGAGGAGAACCTCTCAGCCAGTTTCTCTAAGCTGCGGGAGTACTCCACCTCAATCTCTGCTTTGCGACGGAAGAACTCCTGCAGGTCCTGCAGCAGCTGGATACGAGACTCAGACTGTTGCTCCAAGCATTTGAACTGCTCCACCAGCTGGTTACGGATCTCTGTCCATCAAAACATGAGGCAAAAAGTGGTACAAGTCAGGTGTTTATACTGCTGTCACAACACTGCACAACATGCCCTGGTCCAAAATTACAATATTATTATTATTATTATTATTATTATTATTATTATTATTATTATTATATCTTCCACATACTCATATCAAGTTGCAGGATGGGTTAAAACTTGGATGATACCTTTGTACAATTACACTAAACTAACTAACTTATACATCCTGTTGCTTTGTGTCATCTTTGTTTCAATGTTTCTGATGTTGAATCTCTCCATTTAAGGTATGACTATTTGCAGTACCCAAATTGTGTGCTAATAATATTTGACAGGAGATATGCTTAAGAGCTTCAGCTTGTTTCTCCTTTATCTTGAAGCATTATGCCACAGAACGCTACAGATGTCACAGTCGCATAGCAACATATTTCCAAACACAAGCCAAGTATGACTGCTAAGTGAGTCATCTATAATCCACGGTATCTGAAATTTGATGCACGCAATTAATAAACGTGCTTTTTATTTCAGTTATTCAAAGCCATTTCATTACACTCCATCAGACTGGCAGCAATCATAAAGACTCTATCTGGGAGTCAGAATGACCAAGTGAGGCTCCATGCCAAGCCGGTAAGATGACCTGTGTGTATGGCCTCTCAAAAGTGTGTACACTGGGAGATCAAACTGATTTAATGAGAAGTTAATGTGAGCAGTAGAATAATATTTCTGCTTCAGGAGGAACCCCATGCTGCCAGGCAGACTACAGATCCTTCATGCCAGTAGGAAGCCACAAGAGAAAAACCTGATTTCTCTTTGTAGTGCTGTCATAAGCAGCCTCGACTCAGGAACAGCAAAAAAAAGAAGCCTATTTTGCAGAACAAGAAGGGAAGGAGCAACAGAAAACAGGATGAGAGTTGTCACTTCTCAATAGGAAGCAAACCTCCTGAACTAATGAGTGAACTTTATTAGAAAGCAAAAGTGTTTTGATCATGGAGATGCTTTACTGTCACGTAAAAACACTATTAACATGCAGTGTAGGCAGTGCAGTGCCTGTGTCAAGCCTAGCAGTAGACCCTAAAGACAAGAATTGAAGATCACAGCACAGCTAGCTGTGGTGTCATCACAGTGTTTGCCTTGTGATCTTTAGGAGCTCTTCAAACAAACCTGTATGGTGAGAGGTGGATGAGTTTCATGTTTTACTTCATTTTAAGCAATAAATCTCATCAGGAATACACAATCTATTACAGTATATACCATTTCCCATGTATACAATTTATCTGGCCAGCTCGTTCAAGCTTCTCTTCAACTCAAAAGCATTTTGTTTGTGTTATTTCTGTCTTTAAACGGTCTGCATGGAAATGCACTAGAAAGCAGTACCGAAAAAATGAACTTCCTAAATGTAAGCTACTGCTTGTTGTAACATCCCCGAGCTACATCGTGAGTCAATTTGCGAGTTATAACCCTAAAAAACAAGGACAACGGCTGGATTTTATACATATCTGAGCCATGGCTGTGACACTCAGTCGGACAGATGAAGTGCTGACTGAATGCTGAAACCACAGCAGTGACACAGTGACTGTGTTTCCATGCTGTTGAGGGTGTAATTTGGTCAGCCAAGCCCTCCTCATGGATATATGCATGGGCTGGGGAAGCTTGCCATTTGAACTGAAACAGTGATGTTGTGCGGGCGAGCCTATTCTCTCCCTGTGATGTCGTGCCGCCTGGCCTCAGTCTTAAGCGGCATGCTTCACTCTGTGGTTAACCATTGTCCCAGCCCTCCCCTTCATCCAGGGGCCTCCCTCTCCCTCCCAGCACTGAGGGCTTTAAAGCTCTGTTTTTAGTGGGAGCCCTGCACCAGAGCTCAGGGAGAGATATCACCACTACTACTTCAGTCCTGTCAGGAATGTCTTGACTCCTCAGACATGCAGCCATGTTCCTTGTTTGCAATGTTATTTATTCTGTTATTTTTTTCATTCAAAACGAGAAAAAAGCAAGCAAGCATGCAAGCCGAGAGAAATGCCCCGGGAAAATGTGACACCGATTTGCATGAGTGCCAGGGAGGACTTTTGAAAACAGACGTTCACAAAAAGGGAACTCTGAACCACCAGCTGCAGCTCTGCAATTTGACAGATGAGTTTGGAAAAATAGGTCACGCACACCAGAAGTGTGCCCTTCCTTCTGAGAAACCATGAGCAATTGGAGAATTACCCCCCTAAATATTCCCAGCTCTTTGAGCGCCTCCATTGGCTGTGGTTTATTCAAAGCGAGCACCCCTCTGTCGTTCTTTTCAATCTGCGAGGAGGAGAAATGCTGGAAATGTAGGCCAGAAGATGATGGTGGTTTATCTTTTTGAACAACACCAAATAAAGTCCTGTGCACTATTACACTTCTTACATAAAGAAAGAAATCCTTCTGATAAAGTAAGAAAGTGTCTCTGCCAAGATATCCTACCAAATAAAAAAAGAGATAAAGCACTCACATACACAGCAAACCTTTACTGCTTTCAAGAAAGATTAATGGTTCAAGCCACCAACGAATCAAGTCGTTTAAAACTCTTCTATATTATTTGTATACCGCATAACCTTGGTATAAAAGTCTTGAGCTACACCCACCACCTCAAACCTCCTCACCTTTCTGACATGTATGTAACAAGGCCTTTTGATCCCAGAGATTTCTGTGTCAACATGGATGCCCCACTTTCAGCTCCGCTGCACTGGTTCTTCTTGGTTTCACGATTAAACAAAATTGCTTTGTAGCCAGAATATCACTACAGCATAGAAAAAGCATGACATTCCAGATGGGCCTCAGTAAAATTACATGTCCAATGTTCAACTATTGAACTCATCAGCGTGATCACAGTTAAAGAGCAAAGAGAGTAGTACGGGCTCTTTGAAGATGTTCTCTGTCAACTTAAGCAACTACTCGTGGTGCAGGTGGGAATCTTTGAGCAACCTACCAAAAACACAACTCCTCTGATTCAAAGTGAGCAAGTTAAACCTTTAATGTAGCTGCTTGATCGAGCATGCAGCAATTATCCGTGGCAGACCTACTGCGCGTTGCCTCCACGTCTTTCTATTTAGAGATGGAGCCATCTGCTTTTTCTTTTCCTTTTTTTTTTTTTTTTTTTTGGATGGGGGGTTATCTCCAGACAAAAAGGCTGATGGAGAAAGCGGGGGTGAGGCTGGAGCAGCTGAAATATGGTCAAAACTCTAGTGGGATCATACATGTCAAGGCCAAGATTCTTTGTTTGAAGGATAATCTTATCCTTTACAGCTTTATATCAGCCTGTAATTGGAAGACCATGTGACAGACAGTACAATTAAATTTCATTTTTTGTCTGGGTGTTCTTTACTAGTTCAGTAAAGCAGTGATAAATAGCCTTTCTGTGTCATGCAAACATTGTTTTTCTTTGCTTCTTTCACTGAGTTGTTTCCCCATTACTAAACACTGCTTCTGAGCTGTTTGATATATCGACTATAATTATAAAGACCAAAACATTTCCCTCCCAATAATGCGTGGCAGAAGCAAAAAATAAATCCCAAAAGCTGCACTCATCCAATAACATCTCTAATCAGTGGCTTTCTGTAAAACTAAACTAATGATGGAGCAGTATTATTACGCTTCTTAGATCTTAAGCTTTTTTTTTTTCTTTTGAACTGGAGTTTGTCTGCAGACAACTGGGATTTATAGTCCATGTATTAAAATGCAGTGCTGCTCTAGACAATAATTATAATAAAAAACAAGGATGAAAGTGTGTTAGGATGTGTAGATATGCATATGTATTCACGTGTCTGTAGTGTGAGCAAAATACACATCATTTTTATATTTCAACAGTTGTGTTTTAAAGCTCTGCAGGTTCATTACCGTGTTCTGTAAATTACTGTAAAGGCTTATTTTGACATATACACTATGTGACATATTATGAGAGTGAACAGTAGATGTTCATGATAGCCACTTCACATTCCTGACCTCGAGTCTATACATCATGGTTATAAGAGCCCTACCACTTCTTCTGGGCACCTGCTCCACAATATCATTCCTCTTACACCACTGAGGAACAGGAATTGAAAGCACAGTGGACACTTGTCTCCTCGCAGCACAGGAAAAACCTCTGCAAACAATAGTAGGATGTTGGAGATCCCTGAACTTTGGCCCTCACAGACAAAACTTTGTATTGTCAGCTGTGTTATATCACAGCATGGTGATGTTTCAAGCAATGATTGCTGCTGGTGTAGAAAAGTAAAATTCATTTTGGAACTGAACAAGTGAACTGTGAAGTGTCTGTAAAAAGTTTGGACCGCGAAGCATGAGAAACATCTGTGAAATGACAGCTTCTGTCTTAATTCTCACGCATGTTCCTGCTGCTTGTTCTCACTGCTGTCGAGCTTGTTAAGGTACGTGTATCGTCTTGTATGGCTTGATATTAGAGAACGGATACAGGACAAGTACGCCCCACACATTTTTTTTTTTTGGTTTCCACAGAATTTCTGGGCAGAGCACGGTTCACAGTCCGCATTAGAGACTTCCTTTGATTTCCTGTTGGATCCCGCCAACATTACTGGACATATACACGGATAAGATTCTGTTTTCAGGGTGTTTTCTGATGGCAATATTTTGTGATAACAGAGTGATCTATCGCATGACCTGCAGTACTAACAGACTTTGACTGACTTCAAAAGGTCTCACCCAAGCGGCAACGTCCGTGGCTGGGAAATGAAGCCAACATGGGAGTGCCAAAAACTGTAACCCGTGGTCCACCGATGATCCACGTCTTTGACCAGTTTTAGATTAGCTGAGTTGCTATGGACATCTGAAGACTGTTCTCTTCTGACCAATAGAGGAGCAGATGGCAACAGCACTCTTACGTGCCAAAACCAACTATTGTGCCTACTTGCGACAGGACCATACATCCATATTTTGTTTATTTAGTGTATTCTGTATTTGTAGGGTGTAGTTGGCCATGGAGAAATGGATAGTACTACAGATGTGGTTTCAATGAATGACAAATCCATTGTTACTCTAGCCGAGTATAGCCTCAGTGAAGCACAAAACAAACATTTCACAGCCACACATTATGGGGTGTTTTTTCACAATTGTGTTCTATTTTCTGTCTCCTTCAGGCAAAATGCAGCTCAGTTCAAAACACTGTCAACAACCTCCCAAGCGGATGCCAAAAGGTAAAACTGATGCACCCTATAAAACAAAAGGACTTTTGACATTTCATTGCCTCTCATGTATTCCTAGCACGTAATGGACACATATATGGGCTATGAACGAGACGTTACTCATTATCTTGTAAAAATAAAACTCCTGAAGTCAATTCAGGACACCAGTGGTGTTGGACTGGTGCAGCATTTTACTGCAAGGGTGCCGTTTAAGAGGGCCGTGTGACATCTTGACGCAATGAAGTCGAGATAAGATTGGAGCGCAGTGAATGAGAGGGGTTTTCTGCAGAGGATCCTGAGGGCAGCAGGGGAAACCGGACTGTAGGGCAGCAGGAGGAAGAGCGGGACAGATGGGTCATTTCACTGCAGGATAATAAAGCTGAAATATCATCGCGCATGTTGTGGGGTTTGGCGGTATACACGACTTATTTACGGTCACGTTTAGCATAATATTTAAGCGATTCAATGAATCAACCAGAAGCACGGATTGTTCTGTATACTGGTGCGGTGAGTGTGGAGGAAAGAAGTACATGTCTCTGTGTAATAGGGATAAATTATAAATCATAACCAGCCTCAGAAGGTATTAAACACTTTGAAAATAATGTCCTTAGGCGTTCACATCACCATGCAGTAAGACACACACAGTATGTAGACACATACACAAAAGCCACTCAGAGCCAAATTTCACTAACCTAATCCCCAACTCAGCTCTGCAGTATCTGGGCTTTACACTGCAGAGACAAATTCACATGAAAAAAAACAGACACACAGACAAACGCAACCCTTATCCAGACCTTAATTCACTCTCTCTGTCCCTCAGACTGAGTCTCACAATACAAGTTCCAGTCGCTGAGCTAATCTCCCATTTCTATTTTTTTCTCCCTCTATTTTTTATTTAAATCCCTTAATGATTAATGCAATTATGGATTCATGAGGACATGCTCCTGATGTCAGCGCGAGTCTTTCTCTGTCTGCTTGTCTCTATCTCGCCTGTTCCCTCATTAGCCCTGACGTCTGCAGCACATGTACTCAAAGATAAGACAACAGGAACTGAGCCCAATCAATGGCTCGAGCAGAGGTGAGTCGATGGAGCGTCCGACAACAAGATGTCAGCTGTCAGTCTCTCTGGGTCGTCCTTCACTCTTAATCCTGCCACCTAATTATCTGCTGGTTTATCCGATTTTTGCCTGTCAAACTAAAAATCAATCCAGACTATGAAATGTTCATCAAATTTGTCTTGGGTATGATTTTCACCAGCTTGTAGATTTTTGCGATACCACTCACCTCTTATTGAAAATTAACCATATTTAGGATATTGCTTTTTGTTATGTGACAGGCTGCTAATTCAAGCCTCCCAAGCTGAGCTGCTTTGAAGGACAACATTCAACCCCTCATGGCAATAAAACAAATACTAACAATCAATCGTCCGTGGCCTTCACAGTGCCACGAGAGGAAAATCATCCCAGACTTCCTCACCTCTCTCTCATCCCAGACATCGATTTCCTCTCTAGAGCCCGTATTGTCATCACGCCAGCGCGACACATGAGTCTGATGCTTCAGGGAAGCCTAAGAACGAGCTGCAACCGGAAACACGCCCTTTCTGAGCCTTGTTGTCCATCGTTTGCTGTATCCAGGATCCAGCTATGCAGGACCAGGCTAAGAGGTGTCTCCATGGCAACACGGGCGTGCACCAGTCCCCAGGGAGCAGCTTATTGGAGGAGAGGTGGAGTCTGATGGGTGTGGATAGGTGGCAATCATTTAACCAAAGCAGTAAAGCTTATTTGAATATGTCCCTTTGAACACTGATTGCATCAAATTAAAATTAAATGCTGCCACCATATATGGTGTTTAGAAATGCACAGGGTTGAAATGACTCAGTTTATACAAGAACATTTAGCTTTTCATAAAAGTAGAGTGCGTGGGTCGCAGAAAAAAAAACAGCTGCACTGAACCGAGATCAACAAAAAGACAGCTCTTCACTGGCTGCAGGTGAAACTGTGAATTTCAAATGAAAAAAGATTATTTACCCTCTGATGAGTCACAACCAAAACAGCAACAGGTTTGAAGGTTTCAGGATAAGTCACTTATTTTGGTGCCACATTTCATTATGTTATTAGGAAAAAAATGCAAAAACAATAGAGCAAAAGTATTAGTACTAAGCAATACTTAGTATATTAGTAATATAACTTCTTTATTGATTGACGATTGGCAGAAATTTGGACTTTAAGGGAGAATTTGGGATATAACAGAGCACACAATCATTTATTTAAGAATCAATAAAATCTAATTAATCCATACTGAAAATAATCATTAGTTGGAGCCCTGCAGTCCACGATTCATTAGAACTGATGTAACACAATGCCACACTATTGTGCTCCCAATGACTAATGAGCCTGTGCCACATACGCTTCTATTTCTACCATCAGTGGTGGGTGAGAGGGATTTGTGAGCTGCAAATAGGTGCACTCTTTAATCATTTAAAGTCTGTAGTGGGACATGTTCTTCACTGGAACATAATAAAGTTAATCTAACAGGTCCCAAGACTACAACAGAAGAACTTAACTAATTACCTCCTCAAATAGTGACTTTTTCAAATTCTCCCTGAAGAGTTATTTTTGCACAACCGGCCTCTTTCCTCTGTTTCTAAGGTTACCGTCTGTCAGCAGGAAGTTTGTTTTTTCATTTTTTCCCAAACTATTGCTGCATCTGAATGTCTGTTGGGCAATAAAGCAGAATGATGCTGCAATTTCCTGTAATTTTTTTATTATTTTTTTAATTTCTCAATTTTTTAAACAGTTACATTTGCACTGTTTTTCTCCATTTGGATTTTCTGTGGTCGCAAAAACCTTTAGTTAATCCTACTAAGCCTACTGAGTCTGAATCCATTCAAACTCATGTCAAAGTTTTAGTTTACACAGAGAAAACTGACACTATTTACTTACATAATGACTGGCTATAAAGTTACTGTGGACTGAAGCCAAACACTTTAAATGTCAGAGTTGAGATCCTTATCACACGCGACCTGAGCTTGTTGAGTTTTTTTTGACATTGGTGTAAATCTGCAGTGCCCGACATAGATCTTCAAGTTCTGTTTCAATCTTTTGTTTAAGATTTATTTTTGGTTAAGTGAATGGTTTGCAGAGCAAAAGACAAATAAACATTTAATGTATGTTTGGTATATCAAATCAATAACTCTCGATTTGAATGAAATTCAAGTGTAACCTGTAACTAGATTTTAGTCCTCCAGGCAAGGGCATTGCATTACTGGCCTTGTAATACAATCATGAAGACTGCGCCTCTCCAGACAGTGGCGATTAAAATTCTTCTAAAAGACTAAATGAAATGAGAATCATGTACTGGTTGGTACCAAATAACCAAGAACCTATTTGTCTGTTTAAATGGACCTTTGTTTACTTCTTCAATGCCAACACAAGGACCAAAAAAAACAAAAAAACATTCTGTGTTAAATGATAATCCACGCCTGGCAGATCACCCTTTTCATGAAAGGCTTATTATCTCTCGAATCCTTGTGAACAAACTCTCGTTTTATCAAGTGGCAGCTGCATTCATCACACTGGGTTCATAGAGACCAGAGCAAAGTCAGAAAAGTCAAGAGAACTCTGGACCAAAACGATATGATTTATGATGATAGCTCAGCATGACATGAATATAATGTTTTTTAAAGGGTTACAGCCACAAGTGGATCTCATTTTTGTCACACTTGCTTCATACTACCGCATTTCTTCGATGGACGTGCATCAAGACTGGAGAGTCTCGGATCCTCTAAGAGTTGCTGGTTCTTATACTGCTATGAGAAATACACATTTTGTCAAACATTTTGTATATTTTTTCAACATGGCACACTAAAAGAATTTCAAAAGAAAATGAAATTCAAGTTCTTACACTTTGTTTTTCATGAGATATACCAGCTTTGCTGAAAGGTGGATGTTGTTACTTTTGGTAAAAGCCATGCATGCTAGCTGTTTCCCCCTGTTTCCAGTCTTTATGCTAAGCTAAGCTAAGCAGCTGCTGGAGGTACAAAATGTTAAACTTTGCCTTTAAGGCTGCATTGTCTATTAATAGAATTAAATCATGCAATCTTAACTGAATCTGCAACAGAGCATCTTGAGCTTCCTGTTTGTTTGACTATGCACTGCCGCACCACATATACAAACCAACCCTGAATGAAGCCCAAAATTTATTGGACCGCAAGAACAAACAGCCTGTCCCACTAAAGATTATTCTGCCGAAATAGCTTGTATATGGTTTTTTTCTTCTTTGCAAATGTTCTCTCAGTCAGCGGCAGGTTTGCCAAACAAGCTGGCAGCTGGAGGATCCTCACCCAGTGAGTCAGTGCGACGATTTCTTAAACTCCCAACCTGTCAGTTTCATGCCGCCCAGCAGGACGTTAATAACTAACTAACCAGCTCACACCATGATGGTAACAAGCTCTGATCGTGAGACTCATTTCCAGCATTAACTGGGGAGAATGTTCATTACCAGTTGTAGGTATTTCAGAGTGCAAACACGCGACATGGCGCGCATAGTTGTTGGTTTGTTAAAATAAGACACCATGAACCTGAACCACTTTCAGCATCAACAGAGCTGCCTGTAACCCGCAGCAATAACAAACAGAGACACACCTATTGTCACACATAATTCTCATCAGCACTTAAGCAAACCGACAACACTTTATAGGGCCATTAGGAGGATCATTGTGTCACAAGACATGCTAAGAGTTTTTCTTTTCATACTGCACTGTACTGAATGAGAAGGGTGGTTTATGACCACACTATTTTGGGCAGGTCTGACTGCTGTTACTGAAATACTGCAAGCTGAGGTGTGTATAATAAAACTGTGAAGAAGATAAGATGACATCATTATAATTATGTAATCTGACATTTAAAAAAAAAAAGTGTGTGATCACATATTATACACTGTGATGAAAAAAACTACTTTTATTTTGTGAATAAGACATTTTGTTTTGCACAAAAAGAAATGACTTCATGCAGAACCCTGTGACAATCCTGGAGAAAAAGTATGTTGATCAAATTACTTTCAGGCATTATCTGGTCTGCTGAGGAGGTTAAGGAACCTGCAGAGTCTAGCAACGAACAACAAAAAGAAACCTGAACCCAAAGGTGTGAAAACACTTCCTTTTCTGTATCAGTGTGTGTGTGCGTGTGTGTGGTTGACAAGGGTGGACATTAATGTGTACATCTGGAGGACACTGAACAATTTCCACAAGCAGTTGCCTTCATTAATTTCTCCTATCATGTAGCAGCCTGGAGGAAACAACAAATGAAGTCTCATTTGTTCGAGTGTCATTTTCATCACATCAAAAACTGCTTCCTCTCAAACACGACTCATTTACACGTGTTGGTCTATGTCTGCCTGTCTTTGTGTGTAGGTGTCGGCGTTAGTATTGGTATGACTGCAATAGTTACATATAGGAAATGAGCTCTACTCTATGTGAAGACCAATCACAGCAAAGTTAATAAGTCACATGAACATAAGCTATAAAACTCAAGACAACTTAAACCACTGATCATAGTGACTTTTATCTGGAATACACTGCAGGAAAAATGCAATTACTAAGAGTCCGGGATGCCAGGAAATGAGAGTGGGGTAAAATTGTGCTGCACTGCAAGTACAATGAATCAGATATTCATTGCAGAAGGGGATTCAGGGAACACAGCCAACAGAACAGGCAACCTGCTGTCCCTGGAGTCAAAGTACAGCACAGCAAAAAGATGTAAACACAAGACTGATTTAATAAAAACTGTGCTGTGCTGAAGACAGTGGAGTCTAGCCTGTGTGCACTCGTGTCTTGGTTTTGTCCTGTACTGTATCATCACCACCTCGCTCTGTCACTACCGCTGTGTCTCATCCTCTGTAGCTCTCTTGTTAGGACAGCTAGTTATGATCGCTGGGCTTGAAGATTCAGTTCATCCTGATGTAGAAGTATGGGCTTATGCTGAAGCCATATTTTAGACTCAAAACCCGGAGTGTAAATGTCAAACAGCTGCTGATGGCCCGAGAGGATTACTTCACAAGCTGCCCGTAAAAACTGGCAAACAGGAGAGTGTGTGGGGGGGGAGGCAGAGCTGCAGTCCAGCAACCACACGGTGGTTAAGCTACAAAATAGAGTCCAAGCTCCTCAGCCAGTCTCGCTGTGTTCAGTGTACGACCCCTTTCTATTGACATGCTAATGCTGGATCTGCCAGCTGAACAGCTTGAATAAAGTGAACACCATCTCCCAAGGTCCTTCAGAGACCTCGGCTTTGGCAGCCAGCCTCGAGGGTCGTCAAGAATTCATTAATGGCCTCGGGTTCAAATTTTAGCAGAGTGCTGTGTTACACCGCGACAGAGGAATTATACGTTATATCATGATGTGCTTTTACACCTGCAGCCATTGCATTTAAGAAATATTTAAGACAGCATTTGTTCTTTCTTTGTTCCTCCTGAAACCAAGTGATTTTTTTTATTAAGCCTCATACATAATAAAGCAACCCCTGTGATCTTGTTATGACCCAATCAATGACCCACTCATGAATTAGGCCCCTTCTGCCATGTACACATTAACCATAAAGCCATAACTCAGAGGCAAGACAGGTGCAATTTCCAATCTGAATTTCATTACGGTTCGCTCACTGTCTCCTACAACTCATAACATTGCCATTGTTGTTATGAGGTGGTGGATTGTGAGGAGCGGAGCCCTGTGTGTGTGTGTGTGTGTGTGTGTGTGTGTGTGTGTGTGTGTGTGTGTGTGTGTGTGTGTGTGTCTGTAGGCAATGCAACGCAGCCAGCAGCTGTGAATGAGAAATAAGCAGCATTCTCCATAAATTAACATCCTTCCTCCTCACACAGTTCAAGAGGCCCTGGCTAATGCAGAGAGTGGCAGACAGGGCCTGGCTCTCTCAAATAAGAGCTTCACACAGCTCATCACACGCTTGGATCGAAGCTGAATAACAAGCAAAAAAAAAAAAATGGCCTGGATTGAAGAAGAAAGGAGCAAAATAAGATGAGTATTGACACAGTACAACATGTTTACATATTAGAGTAGGTAATGAGGAATGACCGGCACGTGCCACAAGACAAAATTGATGTTACAGAGGACGAGAAAGTGTAGTTAGTAAGAACCAGTCCACACAAAGAAGTCTCTAGATCAACCCTACAGATCCAGCTGCTCACACTGAGCATCCAAAAGATCTGCACTAGTTCATGACTCCGGGGATGATCAGCTGAAGCCCCTGAGGCACAACATTAGCGTAACCACTGAGAGTGAGAGTGCTAGTAATGGGTCCATGTCTTTGAAACTGAACCCCAGACCCACTTAGAGAAAATATCTGCTCATAACTAGTCTACTCTGTGCAGCACGGCCCTTCATTTTTACACTACAAAGCAGAATAAACTGTGACTTTATGCATCTTGTGACTGTTTACTTGGGTGGCCTGTATTTGCCGGGGTGCCTGCCTGCATGGACGAGGAATATTTTATCAGTTCTTTTGTTTTTTTTCACAGTGCTTTCCATAATCAGCTGGCTCTAGACTTTATCATGTGCAGACAAGTGCTGGTATAATTGGATAAAGCAGAACGTTGACCCCATGTCTAACACAACATCATTAACACACTCTCAGATTTTATACAATTATGATTCTGAAACACCCAGTGAGTAAAACGTTACATGCGAAATGAGCTGTGGAAATGTGGAAAAAAAAAGGAATCAATGGTGACAGGGTTTTTTTATCCATGTTGCCAGGTGGGAACAGTGCGAGACAACAGCCAATCACTGACAATGAATCAAAGGCAGAAAAAGACGTGAGCAGAGTGTGAACAGGTCTGTGGGATTAAAGCTAAAGCCACGTTGACATCACAAGCCATGAGGAGACAATGAATATGGAACATTAATGTCTGATGCATGAAATCTATTCCCAATATATCTGATCACCACAGTAAGTCAAATACAGCCCCCCCCCCCAAAAAAAATGTGAAAGAATGAGGTACACATACACATTTCACCCAGCAACAAAGCTGCACAACCAGGATCCGAAACACAATATGACAAATCACAGAAATCCCATGCACATCAGAGAAAGAAAAGGGTGAAGAAACCATGAAAATACAAGCAGGGTCCTTGCACTGTGATGCTCTTGTCATTGGACTGACTGTCACGGTTTACCTGTCATACAACATGGGGGTGGGGGGTCTGTCAGTGCAATCAGTTTTAACACCATATAACAGGCGGGTTGTATTATATTAACATGCATATAAAGAAAAGGCAAAAACATGCAGGGCTGACAAACAGACTCCAGGTCAGGCAGAGTCGACGGACAAGGCTCTGCAGAGAGACAATGCACACACACACACACACACACACACACACACACACACACACACACACACACACACACACACACACACACACACACACACACACCGCACCTTTCACTTGGGTCTCATAATCCGCTATGATCTCCTTGTCCTTCTTGAATTTGGTAGATGACATCGTTCCACTTGTTTTAGGGGGTGAGACCCTAGAAGTAGAGGACTCTCTTGGGGTCTTAAGGTGGTGATCCCCCGACTTGTAACGTTGCAGCGCCTTTCCTCCGTTTTTTTTTTTTGTCCTCCTCTCTTTCTCTCTTTCTTTCTTTCTTTCTTTCTTTTCTAGTGTCCGTGCATTGAGCAGAATAAAAGCTTGGATGTGCAATCCGCCACTTTAAAACCACCTTATTGTGGTAAATCAGTGCAGAAATCACACCGATGTTGCATTCTCCCTCTCTCTCTCCCTCTCTCTCTCTCTCTCTCTTTTCTCCTCTCGTCTTCTTCCTCTAGCTTTCTGTTTTTTTCTCTGGCAGAGGAACCGAGTCCTCCCTCCTGCCTGGCACCAATCAACTCAAAAGGCTTTCAGCAGGAAAAAAAACAAAAGACACGCACACACGCACGCACAAGCGAGCTCCAAACTATAATAACAACATGATGAAGGGGAGCGGAGGGACGCTCGAAACGATCCGGGCAGCAGAGCTCCTTCTGTGCATTAAAAAAAATAAAAAGAGCAGACATGCGTACGAGCAGCGAGGCAGGCGGACACCATTCGTACTCTGACAAATTGCGCTGCAGGGAAACAGGAATTTAAAAGATCGTCACGTGAGTCTCCTCACATTGTCAACCATGCCTCCATCCCCCCGCCCCCTCTCTCACTCTCTTACACACACACACACACACACACATAATTATAATTCATGCATTTATTATGGTACACCATTTCTGTTGCACAATGCACGCATCAAATCACCTGTATCTTCTTCTCTTTTTTTTTTTCCAGAGATAAAAATAGACCCCAACAATGAAAATTCCCACCCCATCTCCATGGTAACCCTCACACTTTTACCTCCTCATTACTTTCACGTGTCTTCACTGTTGTAGATGTGGCACATCTCAGCAGCAGGGTGTGAAGGGGGAATAATCTGTGACATGCTGCCTGCTGCATCACACACCCAGAGCAGAGAGAGAGAGGCTTGGTGACACACCAGGACCAACACCCCTCCACCAACACCACTGTTGCTTTTTCATATGTAATATTAAGCTGTGGTAGGTAGCTGCCACTGAAACCTATTTTCTTTCAGCAGAAACTGCCCCTTTGCACTGCAAAGCTTTGTTCCACCGAACAGGTGTGTCGTCGTGCCCTTGTTGCATCCGTTGTTTAATCAAAATCTTCCTCTTTGTTGGCAGAGCTGATGCTGATAATTAAATATGAATGTGACTGGAGGAATGTCACCAGCGACAGAAGTATCTCCTGCCTTGTTAAGCATGTGGTCTAACATACCTAGATGTACAATTCCCCAGTTGTTTAGCCACCAAATTTCACCTGACTCAGCCTATTGACAGTGTTTTGCACGATTGTCTTACCCGATAAAGAAGACCTTTGCACAAATTTGAGTTTTGAGGATGCCTTTCTCCACTGAGTCTTTTTTTAAGTGTATAGTTTCAGCATCTGATGCCAAACGAGCAGTGTTTCTCCTTCTGTCTTTGCCCTGTAAGCATGCAAAAGAATCTACATGAAAAACCAAATGCTGCAAAATAATCCACACTCTTGTTAGAAGGCTCACACACCTATGTGTGTATGAGATGGGAGTCATGTTATGGAGGGGGAGGGAAAAAAATCATTTCTGAATTCATATCATGATGAAAAACAGCATTTATAGACATGGTGGTGACAGGGAGAGTGTTTCCTGACAGATCATCTCTAAGCGCTTCGCCGTGTTTGTTGTTTGTTGTCTGTCACCTTCTCCATTCACAGTTCAGGAGGGAACAGGCTGTTGACTCAAAATGAGGTGGTTCAAACCGGCGAACTGCCACGCTGCAAGAGAAGAACTCTGCATTTCATTTCCATCTGCGGCACGCGGGCTTCGATGTACAGTAGTATTTCCAGCTGACTGGTTAGGAGGACATTTTTGACAGATTTTTTTTTTTTTGACAGATCTGCTGCATTTGGAAAAACAGATGCGTGCACTTCACGAGATGGTTATGAGAAAGTAATTTTCTGCAGACCTGCATTTATTAACGGATGCCAACATATAGCGCATTATTAGAGAAAAGAAATAAAAAAAGCACTGGTCAAAGGTGTTCACCATTTAACAAGTTTTACATGATAAGGACGTTAATCATTTTCAGGATATATTAGACAAAATGACTTCCTCAAAGGACACATCAGTGCTGTAAGTTATAGCTTCATGTTGGTCTGCAACCAACAACAGCAACTCCAAAGGCAACGTAATATGAAATATGAAGATGTTACGTTGCACAAATGAGGTGGAACAATTAGCTAGTCACCCCAGAGAGTCTAATTGAACAATTACAGAGACGAGGAAGACTTCTAAACCCCATGATTATCCATTCACACAAGTCTAGGCGTACTCCTGCCCTCCTAACATTGGAAATCAGGTTTGAAGCATATTTTCTGGCTGTTGAGCACAACATGCACGGCCCTCTTCACAGGAGTAAAAGCCCCTGAGGAATTGCAAATGGCCTTTGGTAGTGTGCATGTTTTTATCTATGTCTGTGAATGTGTTCAGTGAGTTTGGATATGAGAGAGCAAGAAAAGAGTGAGTGTCTTCCTGTGTTATGTGTCTCACTGCATCACGCTGTTTTGTATCTTCGCAGTTCCGGTGGTGAGTCTCAAGTTGCCTGTCAGGCCTTATGTGTCATCTAAACGTCTGAGGAGTGAAGCCATGAGAGAGCAGACACTTCAGTTTTTGACACAGCAGCTGTGACAGCGAGGCCTGCCGGAGGTTCAGAGTGACAGCAGGATGATTCTGCTTTTGTTTGTGTTTACCACAGAGAAGCCAGCAGAGGTAACCTTTCTCTAGTCCCTTCATCCCCTCCCACCATCCCTCTGTTCCTCACCCCTACCTCTCTCATCAGGCATCTCAGGGGGGGGAAGCCTGGGAAACTATGACTTCACTGTTTTTATGGCACAAAGATCCATTGTGAGATCCTTTTACTTGTCCTCTCTATAGAACAAGAGTGGGAACTGTGAAAAAATGCCACCCTGGGATGCAGTGTGGGCCTGAATGCTCTGATAGATAATCATTTATAAATGTTATGAGGCATACAAGTAGTTTTTGGCAGCATGTGTGAATGCATAAAGACTATTGTTTTCCCACACAGCTACAAATTGAAAAGATTGTTGTTGGGAGGTGTTTGTTTTTTTTATTCTAATGAATCTATTAGATTTAATTTGACAGAAACTTCACTGGAAAGTGACTGAGGGAAACTAAGGAATGACTTGCAACATAGACTGTCAGGTGACCCAAACAACACCTTCGACCACTCGGTCACCAGGACATCCCACTAGAAATCACCTCCTATGACTTCAGATTACTCACATGTTCTGAAACTCACGTGAGCTTATTAATAAACTGATGCTTCTTCGCATTAATACATGTTAATATCTGCAGTTATTGTACCTATAAATTAATATTTGCGTCAATCTCAGTTCACACAGTACGTTGATAATGAAATGCATAAGAGAGATTTAATATGCTCAGCTAAAGACTATTGTCAAAACTCTGGCAAAGAACACAGCAGATAAGACTTCATGGCTGCTTCTTCCCAATATTTTTCTAATTCTTTGTTTGGATATGTGTGGTTTTTCATATCTCTGTGCTTCTCTTTGAATCTAAAAGATCTTTGCCCTTTGGGAATCTTCAAAAAGGAATGCGATGTAACCGATTTCTCCTCAGAGATCCTTAAATCATTTGAGCACAGGTATTTTTTTTACTGGGTTACTTTTGCACACAGCTTTTTTTATTACGTTTATGTTTCGTTGGTCAACAGCCACCCAACATCCAAGTTTTAACATATTTTTACCTTTAGCAAACTGTGTTTGACTTGTTACAATAATAATGTTCAATGTGGATTTATAAAGCATGAAAGTGTACACCCTTCTGATTCATGATTTCCTCATTACCTCAGTATCAGAATGCATTCTCATCGTGTTTACAATTTTTTATCTGACATTAACTGTTAATAATTCAAGCTTAGATCATGAATATAGAAGCAACAGCAAATTTAAAATATATATATGCATACATATACAAATGTGCTGGATATTTTGATCAGCAAATACATTTTCAAATATATCCTAAGCTATTTAAAGAACAGCTTGCTTGAAAAGGCTCTGTCCTTCTTAAAGTTCATTCAAATATAACCTCTAACTGTCCTTGCATTTATACTACCTACCTACTATTACCTCTAAAAGAGGAATTTAAAGAGAATATAACATGTTTCTGAATCTGAAAGCACAATTTCTTCCATTTTCTGATACATCTTAGAGATGTTAGGCAGAAATACAATAGATGAGTGCTCTTTGGGCTCCGGATTAAAGCTAAACATAAAGAAATTATCTGCCCTGCTGCTGTCTGTCATCTGTGTTCTTAAATATATTTACAGCATCACAAAATGACCTCAGATCTTTTCTACGGTTTCCATCTGGCACACATCTCCAAGCAAATATTAAGTTGATTTCAGGTTGTGTTCACTGTTATATAGGCCATGACTTCTGTTAGAAGTGATTTGTGATGCAGGAAGATCAAATGCAAAGCCCCGACAGCCTGTATCGCAGTCTTTGATTCGTATCCCGTGATGCTGATTTACGCTGTCATCAATCAGTCATCAAGCACTCGTGCTGAGAAAGAAATGTCTTGCTGATATGCTGTGTATTTTCTTCCCACAGAAGTCGGCTCACATCTCTATAACTGTCACTTTCATTCCAACCAGTAATACCACACCACGTGAAGGATCTGAGGAATAATCCCAGCGAGGGTCTTCTCAACACTGGGGGAAAATCCCACAGGGTTTATAATACCTGACTGCTTTGAGGATATTCCCCCACTCTTGTCTTCTCTTCACATCGCATGCTCCTGCAGCTGAAGTTATATATGAGGATGGAAGCATCTCAGCAGGTCTACCTGCATGGATGACACCTGAGCTACTCAAAGATCAAACAGAACTGCATGCTTGATCTTCTGTCAGGGCAAACCTGGAGCTGCACTACTTTCATTTCTTTTCACTGTCTTCTTCTCTCTGCAGGGGAAATAAACTCATGGATTATGTGGAAAATTGCTTTAGCCAATTTGTTGACAATAATCATTAAGATGGCATTAAGTTTGTGGCGTGTCTGACTGTACTCTATGCAACACCGGCCATCTGTCGTGCAGGACTTCTCGTTCCCTGACTTTAACAAGCGCCCACTTGTCTCTCAGACTTCACACTTACTAATCAGTTGAGTAGGCTGAAACAAAGTGAAAAACAACAAAACATTTTTCAATAACCACATTACATATGTAGTGCAGAGAGACATGAAACAACTTATCATGTGGGCGTGTGTGTGTTTGTGCGGGCATAAGTCAAAGGAAATCCTGTAGATAAAGAATTTTAAAAAGTTTTCATGTAATCGTAATTAAACACTTAAAAACAGCTAAACGCAAAAAAAGAGCTGCAGTTTATTTTCTCCCACAGGTGTTTTCTAAAAGATAGACAACTATCACATGAACTTCAAGCTGTTGCTTCTACCGCCCAGGCCTTCAATTAATCACACGTGGAAATGTGACACAGCTCTTCGTACCACCTTTCTCTATACGATAACTTCATCAATCACAAATGACAATGAAGGAAAGAAGATCATGAGTCAAAATCTGAACGTGTCTAAATGTCAACATGACTAACTGGTGTGATATTTACTAAATGAAATGGTGAACGAGTGTTTGTCTTATTTGTCTCACGTTGAATTTAATCACGTTCATTCATCAAGCTCATTACAAAACAAATGAATCTATTGTATCTTTGTCAGTCTGAAGTCCATATAATGAATTATAACCACCGGTAAAGGTGAATAACAACCTATAATTACAGACAGAAATATAAGAAACATTCATTTGATACTGGTGAAGTGTTGAAAGGAGTTTATTTCTTTCCATGTAGCTACTATCTCTATGTTTCTGCTTCTTTGCTGTTTGTTTGTTGTTTGCTTGTTAAGGTGAATCAATGATTGCTTCTCAGTTTTATATAAAAAATTATATCATGGCGCCCTCTGCTGATCACTTTTGGGAAAGGTGTACCCGGAAGTAGTAGCCTGTGAAGATGAAAAAAACAAAACACATGACAAGTCCAGCTGGAGCCAATCACACTTCCTCTTTAGGCTTCTGGATTTCAAAATAAAACTAAAGTGTTTTTATGATTCAACATGTCTCTAATATTCGAAATTTAAACACCACGTCCACTAGATGGAGGTCATATAAACATATGTGCATTATACAAACAAAAGGATTAAAGCAGTTGAAGCATATTTGATTAAGTTGATTTACTTGTTTAATTCTTGCAAATTTTTGGGGTTGTGTTTACATAATTTAATGCACAATTCAGGAATACAAATCTGTATTTAACTGCTCATAATGTCATAATGAAAGTGGTAAAAAAGTATTTTGACATATAGATTGTGCATAATAACCTATGACATTAATAACTGGACAATCAGAATCAGACGTTTACATACAAAGAATTTGTCTTGGTGTTTTTTGTGCATAACAAACATTAAGTAAAAATAATACAAGGACGATTTAAAAAAAATCAAGCATTAAGACATAATATGTGTACAAAATGTCTTTTTTTTTCTAATGAAAAGAGCTGTATTTGCACAAGACATAGTCGTCTAACAGATTATTATAAGACAACTTACTGAGCACTGAGTGTGCATGTCCTTTGTCCTCATTTGTGTTTCCTCATGTTTGTCTATTTGTGTGAGTCGAGGCAGGAACATGAATTTATCTGGTGTTAGGTGTGAGTCTTTGGTTGCAGCTGGGCAGTATTCTCATCACCAACCCTTCCTCCTTCCTCTGTGACCTATATGCTGTATGTGAGTACTTGCCAGGTAATGTGCAAAGGTTTACAGAAAAGGATAGTTCAAGTTAAGTTCAAGTATTATCAACGCTGCAAACAGCAATAAACATGAAATATATAATATAAGTAAAAGATTAAAAAATATATAAATATATATATATATATATATTAATATATATATATATAAATATATATATATATATATATATAAATAAAATAATATATATAAAAATATATACAAGCTAAAGACATCCAAGAAAAGACAGTGACATGTCTGGAAGGTATAAATAATATAAATATGGCGGTATGAACAGAATGAACAGTATCTGTGTGGAAATATGGCACAGTATGAATTATCAGTATAAATATAATTATGGAAGTATACACAGTATTTCACATTACGTGTTGCATTCAATTTATTTTGCTCTGCCACATTGTTTGTAGTTGGAGATGATGCTTTTATTCTGAAGGATCCGGTGGTCGGAAGTTGGACGTGCCGAGCGGAAGCAGCATGTCTCCTCCTCGTGTTTGACAGGTTGGTGTTTCATACAAACTGACTCTTTGACGCCTGATAGTAACTCCTGTGAGCTCAGCACACAAACACGCTTCATAACACGGCGGCAGTCTAACATGTAAAAGCCGGATCAGTGACGTCAGCGTGTTTGTTTTGTTTTTATTTGAACTTTTTTTTTTTTTAGCTCCTCAAAGCTAACGTTAGCCGGCTGAGTTAACTGCTGCTGTCACAGATCTGTCCACAGTGTTGAATTAAACATGTGCTCACATGCAGATGTTCTTTAAAATAGCATGCATGCCTGAAAATGTGAATATGTGCAGCACTGACTGACTCTGAATGTCTCTCTCTCTCTTGTCCTTTAGGTGTAAACACTGAGCTTGTGCACACACATCTTTTATATCCATCTCTGGGTCCAGCACACACACACATATACACACCATGTCCTCCCAGGAAGATGGTGCAGCAGAGCAGCCAGGCCCTGACACCACCATGGGACCATCCATCTCTTCTTCCTCCTCCTCCCTTGAGAGTGACGCCACCACCGGGGACATCATCACTGTCACCATCGGGGCAACCGTGCCCACAGGGTTCGAGCACACCGCCGCAGAGGAGGTCAAGGAGAAGATTGGGGTCGACGCGCGTATAAGCAAAGATCGTGGACGTATATACTTTCCAATAAGCACTGACAAGCTTTTCCAGGTATGAAACTTGGAGATTGATGTGTTAATTTGTTTTGCCTGGAGCAGAAAACCTGCATCTAAAATGCACTTCCCTCACTGTAGGTCCATCTTCTGAGGTCTGTGGACAACCTGTTTGTCGTGGTTGAGGAATATGATGATTACCAGTTCAAACAATCAAAGGTAACACTTCCTGCAGGCTTCATTCTGTCGGAGCTGATTTATCATCGAGCTAATAAACTCTTTGTTCACAGGAGGAGACTTTGACGGAGTTGCAGCAGCTTGCCTCCAAGCTGCCTTGGACTAATGCCTTAGAGGTTTGGAAACTAAATCGCACCCTAAAAAAGAAGAAGGGTTACCGGAAAGGAGGAAACGGCACCAAAGTCAAGCCTAATGGTGAGTCCGCTGATGCGGCTGTGGCCGACACCGAGCAGCAAGAGCCACCCGAAGCGAAAGCCACCTCTGCCGAAAGCCAGGCGAAGACGGAGAGCGCGCCCGAGGCGGAGTCCAGCCAGCAAGACTCGGGGGAGGCAGCGCCTGAGGCCAAAGTCATGAAATTTCGCGTGACGTGCAACAGAGCCGGCGACAAACACAGCTTCTCCTCTAACGAGGCCGCCAGAGACTTTGGCGGGGCCGTGCAAGAGTTCTTTCAGTGGAAGGCTGACATGACCAAGTTTGACATAGAGGTGGGTGTTCGTGTTCAGACTAGACTGACTCAAAGTGAATACCGTCACATCACACAAGCCAAAGAAAACTCTGGCTGTTCAAATTGCAAAGGATAACCCGAATAGTTGGCTTAAGGAGTGACAAAAGAAACAATAACAGAACAGTGATGTCAAACTTTCCGTGATGTTAATCTACTCATGTTATGTCACTGGCTAAAAAAAAGAAGTGCTCCAGCATTGTATCAAATGCTGAATGTGATGTTTTGGAAAGTCATAATGATCCGTAGCCAAGTCTCTTGACATATTGAACTGGTTGGTAGGAGGAGTCATGTAAACTAAATCGGTTTTAAATCCTCGTTGGAAACATGTTGACGTAATGAGTAAATTGCAAGACCTGCAACAAACCATCATTTTCATCATCGATTAAAATCTGCAGATCAGTTTTTCAATTAAAAAGTTCATTATATATAAAATAGTCGACAATGGTCATCTCAAAGTTCTCAAAACAGTCCAAGAAAAAAATAAAACCTCAGTTTACAATCATATATGACAAAAAAAAAACCCAAAACACCCAATGTTCAAATCAAATGTTGCATTGTTGCTTTAAATATTGCTGAAACAAAAAAAAAGTGTGGATTGTGATCACATACTGTATGTTCCTGTAGGTGTTACTAAACATACACAATGTAGAGGTGGTGATCGGCATCGCGCTCACGGAAGAGAGCCTCCACAGGAGAAACATCAGTCACTTTGGACCCACCACCCTGCGCTCGACCTTGTGCTACGGAATGCTCAGGTAACTCTATGACTCTCTTTTCACCTGGTACACAGGTACACCATGTCATCCTGATGAGCTTACACTGTTCAGCTCAAATGATACTTTCCGCCTTTTGTGTAGCCACACACAGCCTGACCTAAATCCTGTCGTAAAAAGCCAGAGTGGATTTTTGTTTGCAGCTTTTTTTTTATGAATGTGAACACTTAAGTAAAGCACATTTCAAAACAACTGAGGTTGACCAAAGCGCTGTACAGGTTAATGCATATAATTAACATATAATACATATAATACCATAATTACAGAAGGTTAAGATAAATGCTAAGATATTAAAACTTGGTTAAAAGGGAGAAAAGGTTTTTAGGGAGGATTTAAAAACCTCAAATGATCCAGCAGATCGGATGTGCCAGGGCAACTTATTCCAGAGCCTAGGGGTCTACACATATGTACATATGCAATGTAGCAAACAACAGAAGTGCGTGCATGTCCACCTGCACATTTATATAGAAAAAAAGTTGAGCTCGTCTTTTTGTTTGTAACCGCTTATCCTCATCAGGGTCACGGTAGGGCTGGAGCCTATCCCAGCTCGTTTTGTTAATATTTTATTATTTAAATCCGATTTTATTTCAAATTGGCTGAATGATTTGGTTTCAACAAGTTTGTTGTGTGTGTGCCATGATGACAATGCAATGATGGGATCAATTACCTAAAACCAGGTCATGGAGGAAGGAGGAAGGGTTGGTGATGAGAATACTGCCCAGCTGCAACCAAAGACTCACACCTAACGCCAGATAAATTCATTTTCCTGCCTCGACTCACACAAATAGACAAACATGAGGCAACACAGTTTAGGCGAGGTAGACCTGCATGTCCTGAAGGATTGAACATAACCAATACTGGTAACCTAGCCAAGAGAAACTCTTCTGAGTTCAGATAAATCTGCAATTCACTCATTGTTTGTTATAAGGCGTAACCAAATAGACATCAACAATAGCAACTCTGCTTGGTAACAATTCCAATGAAGTAACTTGCATAATTAACAATACAGATACAGAACAGGTTTGAACTGGAGTAGTGGGAGGTTGTTAACGGATTTCTGAGTAATTTCTGTGGGAGACAATGATTTATTGAGACAGCTGGTCTATATATGTAAGAGTCATTAATTCATTAGTCCATTTCGACACACTGTATACTACCACCTGTCCCAAGTTCCTCTTATCAAGTCATATTGCAAATTATTGTTTCTCCCCAGATTCATTAAGTATATGATGATAAACTTGTACAAGTATACGTTTCAAGTATCAGGTCCTTTTCCTTGGAACTTATGCGGGTAATTCGTGACAGCTGTGCAAAGACAAACAAATCATAACAATGCAGTGACTTGAAACTCAAGTATCCAACTGTTACGCCGCTGGTTACGGTTTCAGTTGTGTCTTAATTAAGTGAATGGCAGACAACAATGTTTGGGGTGACATGCAATACAGTAGATGTAAATAATGGGTGTAATGTAAACTGCAGTAGGGCAGCGCTGTTCAGTAATAGAACCACGTCGTGTTTAGAGAGTTGCGTACAGCGTTCTGGCAGGCCAAAAAGTCACAAATATTCTAGTTTTAAGAAGGTGTGACTGGACAGTAAAAATGTATGTGCTATGTAAATCTGCAGGGGAAGTTTTAGAAGCAGTCATTCAGGCATGTTTTTGCATTTTTCTTGGGTACTAGGTTGGGGGCATCTGAGGAGAAGAACAGCAGAACTGGTGGATGCTTTTTGTTGACATGCATAAAATAATAAAAAATACACAATCGTGTTGCATTGGTGTTATGCTCATATATTCTGTTGTCTGTTGACAGGCTGTGTAAACCTCAGGCATCAGATATAATACTTGATCCAATGTGCGGGACCGGAGCTATACCGTTGGAGGTGAGACGCAACTTCTGTACCTAGACCACAATATTCTTACAATACGATTATAAGTTTAGCTTAGAAAAATAAAAACATGAAGTGCAAAGACAAAACAGTGTATATGTTAAAACCCTCTCTAAAAACCTCATGATGAGACACTACGCATCATTACACTGCATGATGCTGCACCACGCTGCATTACTGCCACTGATGATGTCTCATTACTTTGAGGAAACCACAGACTGAAGACTTCAAGTGTGAAATAACACACAGAGTACTCTAATAAATATTTTCATTGCGGTGAGTTTACAGTGACCGTGCCTTATCTATGTAAATAACTTAGCTTATCTCGCCACTTCTTATCCGAAACTATAAACATTTCTTAAGTGTCATGTTTTTTCAGACTATAACTGATCTCTGATTACATTTCCGTCACTGCACGGGATTATTTTCACAGCATACTGGGCTTGCGCTGTTGATGTAGAAGTGGTGAGATCACAGCATGCGGGTTTTCTATAATAAATAACAAAACCACTACTAATTGTATAATGTTCTTCTCCAGGGAGCCATTGAATTTAACAGTTCATTCTACGTCGCCGGTGACAACTATGACATGGCAGTTAACCGCACAGTGAATAATATATGTCACATCCAGAAACGGAGGGCAGACAAGGGCAGGTGAGAGTGGAACAGCTGAACATCTCATTGAGAGGTAGTTTTTTTTTTTTGTGTGTGTGTAGTTGATGATCATCATAATGATTTCAAACCATTGTCGAATCCTTTTCAAACAGTGCACCTGGATTGCCCATTGACACAGTGCGTTGGGATCTGTGCAATTTACCCATCAGGACCAGCTCTGTTGACATAATCATCACTGACATGCCCTTTGGGAAGAGGTACCATAATAATAGTCGTGTTTAGTACAGTACAGGCTTTATTTTTGACAGAGACAGCTGAAGAGTGACATGAATATGGGGAGAGAGAGAGAGATGGGAATGACATGCAGCATGTCGGATTCAAACATGATGTAAAAGCCCTTGTACTGCATGTGTGTGTGTCTGGGTTAAAATGCATGTAAAATAAAAATAGAGTGTAAAAAGAATTTCCCCGTCGTTGGATAAATAAAGTATATCATCTTCTTCTTCTAAAATGTTTCCTTTGTTTTCTTACAGAATGGGCTCTAGGAAGAAGAACTGGGACCTTTACCCTTCATGTCTGAGAGAAATGGCCCGTGTGTGCAGACCAGGCTCAGGCAAGGCTGTCTTGTTAACGCAGGACAAGAAATGCTTTTCCAAGGTAACTGTAACTCCCATGCAAATTAGACTTCTTTTGAAATTTCACAAAAAATCTCTCCCAGTGCAAGTCCTGTCCTGCCATCGTCATTACTCATAATGATTCACAGTTTATTTGGATGTATACCCGGCAGCATATGCAACACAACGGACCGCCTATTAGGGATACAACAAATTCCTTCTTCAGTAGCTTTATTATTCAGAAAGTGGCACCTAACTTACACCAATAAACACGTAGGACAGTGACCAATGATCTGTCACGATCTGCACTGTTGTAACGACGCAGGGTATAGGTGCTGCTTTTATCCAGCAATAATGAATAGAATAAAGTACAGGTAGTTGTGACTATAGTTATAAACGGTGATGTGGTACAAGAACAGGTCGATGGACTTGCTCGGCTAATAATTGTTCTAATAACATGTCATTAACGGCTGATCGAGGCTCGTGTGCAGCTGCAACCTACACGTCCTCTAAAGCTTATGGAGGCGTGTAGCAGGACAATACACGATATAAGTGCCTTGTTGAACCTCAGGTAGCCTGAGATAGAGGCGTGTCCAGATTAAATTAAGTGGTGCACAGTGTGTACAACCTGTTTCCATGGGTCTAAAAATAATTCATTTAAACAAACTTGTTTTTGTTGCCAGTTCCCAGCCAGCAGTGGCCATCCTGTAAGCCTCAACAACTCGCTCACTACAGTCACCCTCTGCCAGTCGGTTTGCGTCGTGCTGCTATACTTTCTGTTAAAGCAGACGGCTAAAGCATAATGTGTGTACGCGTGTGTGTGTGTGTGTGTGTGTGTGTGTGTGTGTGTGTGTGTGTGTGTGTGTGCGCGCGCGCACACGTGTGCATAAATGAGAGGCATTTTTATGGCAGTTACAGTCTAGATGTAATAGGAGTAGCCAAAATGTGTAACATCCTTTTATCACGGGCACTCCTACGCTCATAGCAAAGCAAAGACGGTCCAAACGAGGAATTGAATCTGTCCTAATAAAAAATTAGAGAAGTGTGCTGTTCTCAAATTGACTTATGACCAAGAAACTTCCTAACAGTTGGTGCTAATAAAAAGGAGTGGATATCATAAGTTTAACACTGCGACATTCGAGCTTTCCCAAATTTGTTTAAATTCAAATAATCTGCTGACAGTTATAGCCTCCTTCATTGAGGCATTATCCCAAGTTGTGTTCTATGGAAATTGAATACGACAAACTTTAAATTGCTGTCGTCGTTACTTTCCCCTGCCATTAAGTTTGATTGTTTATAAGTGCCATTTATCCAGCTCTCCATCAAGTTTAAACAACCGAATGTGGTCCTGCTTTTAAAAGCTCGCATGCCGAATCACTTTATCCTCAGATATTCTCCAAATAATCCTTTATACTCTTGAGTGGGTTTTAACTCGGCTCAGTCATCATGGAAAAAGATGTTTAGCAGCTGTATTTGTCTAAGCAAAGATCTCGTTTTAGACAAAACAAATGTCTCATTTGTTAGTCTGTCCTGACATCATTTACGTTGGCTCCAGGCCATCTCAAGGATGGGAGGACTGTGGAGGAAGCTGCACACTGTTTGGGTCAACGTCGGGGGTTTACATGCCGGGGTCTACCTCCTCAAGCGGACCGGGGCTGTGTTTGGCCAAACTCCGGAGGATGTGTATGAATCACGAGGAACGGTCAACGCACAAGGGGATGAGAAGGACGATAAGGAGCTCTCCGAAGTCACATCCGGCGTTTAAGTTCTGAATTTATGTTTGGAGGCCATGTAGGTTAAACCTTTATTTATATTCCCTTAATTCAGGTTGTTTTAGTCAAGTGTGCCAAACTGCTTCAGTGTATCTGTTTTGTATTCCTCATTTGGTTTAATGTGACAATAACTGGAAAGAGGAAAAAAAAAAAGAAGCAATTTTCATGTTCAGCTCACATTTCATTTGTCATATTACTGTACAGAAACCTGCTCACGGTTGTTCCATTGCACACCTCAAACCTGCTGTGTCCACTTTACAGGCTCTGCACACTGACATCAGATTAATAAAGATTCAAACAGAATATCAGCTGTTGTGCTTATTCATCACATGATACATACATGTGTGTTCAGTACAAGAACAAAGCCACCATGAGAGGTGTGTGTGTGTGTGTGTGTGTGTGCGCGCGCGCGTGCGTGCGTGCGTGTGTGTGTGTGTGTGTGACGTGTGCTTCCCTCTATTTTCTTTGGTGTGTACCTGAGAGCCAGCACGACACAAGAACAGGTTTGTATCTTCCTTCAGTTCATCCATGTTGGACGTGCTGACCTTAGCGCAACACAGGTGCGCACACACGCAATACGAATGAATCTTATATTAGACAATATAGCAACAAATAAAAGGTGTGTGTGTGTGACTCAGTATATGTGACGGCAGCAAGTTTTGCAGAGATAAACTTACCCCATCCTTGCAGAAGACAATAATGCCGGAGGGTTTTCCCGAACACGGAAAGATTCAGCAGTTTCCTTGAAAAGTTGAAAAAATATAAATAAATTAAGAGGAAACAAACAAAACAACAACAAAGTTAATTTAGATTTAATACCAGTTTAATAGAAGGACTGAACTACAGGTTACATATTGTACTGTGTAATGTTTTATTATATAGTATATAGTGTGTAAATATATATATATAGTTTTTCAGAGTCAAACATCTGCAACTTTAAAAAAAAAATTAATTATTTTTTTTGGGAATCTACATGTTTTGTCTGGCAGGAAATATGATAAGCTGAGCAGCTTGTAAATCGCGCAATAAGGGGAGAGGGAGGGGGGATTTCCCCGTGTCAATCAAAGTAATAATTACTCATGATGACACGTCGTTGTGGTGATGATGATGATGATGATGATGATGAAGATGGAGGTGACGTAAGACGTGAGGCACCGTATAAAACGTGACAAGTGAGGTTACTGCATTCACTCTGAGAGGCGGAGAAACGTAAACACACGCGAGATGATCTGGACCATTTTTCTGCTCGTCCAAGCTGTCCTGCTTTATTTTCTCCTCACAGACAGAACGAGGTGAGTGACTGTTTGATTCAGCACAAACTGTAATAAAATATTATCATATAAGGAAGAAAGCTTGTTTGACCCATTTTGACACTGAAACTAGTTTTAATAGGATATCTCTGTTTTTTTTCTGTCAATTTAAATGCAAAATAATGTCTTTAAATTCCACTTGTTGCACTCAATAATAATAATAATAATAATAAAACATTTAGTATACAATAACAGTTGAGCGGCGTGTTGCCACTGCAGCCGAAGGAATGTGGTGAAACTACTACACTGTTGTCTGCCTGTAGAGACATTTCCCAGCACACACTAGCTTCTGTTTTCTTTTCAAACTGTTAAATATTACACAAATCATTCTGTGATGTAATGATCTTTTTTTTTTTTTTCATAATCCATGTTATTGTTCTGTTGACCTTTATCTCTATAACCATAATCTCATAATTGGTCAGTCACACAAACACACTGTGTAAACACCAAATGTTTTTATATAATAAAATGCCAAATATGCAGAAGTCTCTTAACAGTATCAACTATTGAACAACTATTATGAAATACAAGATCATTATCATTGTTATATTTGATTTCTTTTTTTTGTTTTGTTTTTTTAGATCCAAAACTGATCCACCTCTGGACAAAGGAGTGATCCCGTGGTTGGGCCATGCTCTTGAGTTTGGAAAAGATGCTTCCAAGTTCTTGAATCGGATGAAGCAGAAACATGGAGACATTTTCACCGTGAGTAGAGGAAACCTAAAGATGACCTCTGTAGATCCTTAAATGTTTGTTTTTCGGAACTCGTTTAAGGGTGTAAGATTTCAGCTTCTGAGTAATTTTCAATATTTCTAATGATGCATAATGATGAGGTGAGGTGATAAATTCTGAAGAAGAAACGTGACGCATTAGAAAGCTCTAGAGCAGCTACTAAATTGTCCTTGAGGTGAAATTGTTCTGTTGGTTTTCAGAGAAGGAACATAATTATGAAATGCACTTTCACAAGAAATTATTTAATGCTATGAAACCGGAGAAAAGACTGTACAATACAGCTTAGCGATTTCACATTCATGAATTCTTTTCAGTCATCCTGAAAGAAAATAGTTTTATTTTTATGAGTGGGACTAACAAAGCTTCAATCTTTCAAGAAATCTTGATCTTGAGTTTTGTGTTTATTATACGAATAAGAAATGTAATAATGAATTTGATTTGCTTAAAAACTGCAGAATAGTTCAGATACACTTAACGTCATTGTCGCTTTTGTGCTGGTAATGTGTAGGTGCGTGCTGCTGGGCGTTACGTGACAGTGTTGCTGGATCCACACTCATACGACACGGTCATCAACGATTCGGACTCCCTGGACTTCACTCGCTATGCGCAGGTGCTCATGGAGAGGATCTTCAACCTGCAGCTCCCACATCACCAGCCAGCCAAAGCAAAAGCAATGATGAAAAAGTAACGAACTAATTATGTTATCTGAAAGCTCGTGCTTCATATTTCCCTTTTCATTTTTTGTTATTGTGAAATGTGTCTACTTATGAAACTACTTTAAGTCTCATGCAATAACATCACAGTGGGTATTTCTGTTCAACACTCTTCCAATTTCTGGAAATCTATTTTTAGGACTTCTTGTTTCGTTATTGCTCAATTGTCATCTTCGGTTTATTTATTTAAGAAAACAGATACCTGTTTTAATGATTCGCAGGCAGACATCCAAGAAAGGAGGGGAAGGTCACATATTTAATGTTTTTAAATTTAAGGTTTAAGGCCTTCTTCAGGTAACATCTGTGTATGTGAGCATATAATAAAAAACCTATGGTATATTACAGTGACAACTATCACTGTGACGAGTGATGATGATCTATGGCGCAGCAATGTAACCTCTTCTGTTCTTGTTTGTTGCAACCTTTTGTGTCCACAGACATTTCTTGGGAATGAATTTGGGCACCCTCAACAACACCTCAAGCCGACACCTGCGAGCCTTGCTGAAAGCTGAGATGCCTCAGAACCAGAAAGACTGGAAAGAGGAGGGACTTTTCAACCTCTCTTACAGCTTACTTTTCAAGTAAGATTGAAAGATGCCCTTCCTTCCCACACACACACACATTATGCATTATGTCAAGGAAGCATGTATCCAGGTCAGAAGTCTTCAGCTAAACAGTTTACACACTTGTCAGTCCTGCGGCTTTCTGTTTGTAAACGTGCAAAGAAAAATGTAGGACACTCTTTCTCACATATTTCCTGTTGAACACTGTGCAGCAGTCTTTCATGAGATGACTTAATGTTTACTGTGACACGGTGACATGCTCCCATGACGAGATCTTACACATGTTGTGTGGCCCAGTGGAAAAATACCAGTTGAACGGTTGTGCTTTTTTGAATAAAAGAAGTGCGTGGGCTGGTTATCTATCCATCAACAACAAAAGTGCTGTTTACAAGTGGAGAGTCCCACACATTCCTACACTGTGTGTTTCTCCTTTTGTCTGTAGGGCGGGGTACCTGACGCTGTTTGGCGGAGAGCAGAACAACAACGGCACGGATCCTTCAAGTGTCTATGAGGAGTACAAGAAGTTTGATGGCCTCTTAACCAAACTGGCGAGAGGCACACTGAAGCCAGGTAACCACGCTGAAGACACCTCTCGCCATAAACTGCTTCAAAAGTTTGATATTGTTCATTGTTGATATCGGTTCGTCAGCATCAGTCAGAGATCCTGCACCTAATGTGATGTAATGAACACTTGGTAATGATGTACATCAGATGTAGATCATCATCAGCATGAGTCATGAGCCTGTTGCATGCGTCTTCACTGTTTACATATGTCACTGTGTCTGGGCATAATATGGTTTGACATCATCTTTGGGTGTTTCCTCAGATATGTTTTGTGGTTGCCGTGGCGAGTTTTACTTACTCAGTTGCTTACATAACGTCTAGGACCCTTTTTTTTTTTTCAATTGTGTTTGTAGACTTTCTAATTCATCATCACCGTCCTCTACAGACCGTGTTCTCACTTGTACTTGTAGCTCATTCGACCGTCACTAGATACACCTTATTTCCCCAGGCTATATCTTTATTTGTGGATTAGATCATTGTTTATAATTACATAAGTTCCAACCATGCCAACTACAATATTATTGTGTACCGTCTCCTTTGGTACCCGCCATAACTTAAATATTGTTCTTCACCCACCTCTTGCACACAATAATATGTATGTTTATCTATGTCGTTTTTTATTAATTGACATTCAGATTGAGGTCAGCTGTTTACATTCTTTCCGTGACTCACTCACTCACTCATGTACTTTGCGATGTTTATCTGTGTGACAGAGGAAAAGAGGACAGCCCAGAGTGTTCGACAGAGGCTATGGGAGCTTTTGGCTCCAGCGGGTCTGACTGAGGACTCAGGTTCAAGCCCTTGGCTTCACGCCTACAGACAGCTCCTGCAAGAGGAGGGGGCCGACGAGGAGACGCAGAAGAAAGCCGTACTTATGCAACTCTGGGCCTCGCAGGTCAGTCCCACTTCAAAAGAAGAAAGGCATTCTGTGTGTGCACGGCATGAATCTCTCTATGCATGAATCACCTTTTAGAGATTAGGCAAGTCGTCTGTTGTTTCTGTCTCCCATGCCTCTCAGAAGACTTGAAGTGGCCTGAGACAGAGAAACAGAGGTGCGGTAGCAGCAGTACTCCTATTTGGCACATGAGTGTGCTGTTCACCTCTGCTGTCACAGCACCTCTGAGTGGGAAACCCATGAAAGGGCTTCAGGAATATAAGATACTACTTTTTAATGTTGTCGGAGATGAGGTGTTCTTAGTCTCATTAAACTGGACTTGGTATTGACTCATACAGTTTTGTCTGGAGCCCTGGGTTATTGCATGAAAGGCAGTTTTTTACTTCCGAATTGGACTCATTGCAGGCTGCTTACTCATCCTTTTAGCACTTAGTTCCCTAAAAATTGTATAAGTCTTTTTTTTATGCGGATGATTGCCCACAGTCAGGTCTGTGAGCCATCTGCCAAAAGTTTGAATAATGTTGTGTTCTTGTCACGCATGTTTTAATTGATACACAAGTTCTATTATTGTAAAGTAAACATTAATTACACTTTGTAATTGTATTTGCAGTGACTTAAAAGTGTTGTCACAGTGTTTGCTATTTTATGTCTCTACTCTTGGCCGACAATGCTGTGGTTTGCCGTAAAAACTAAATAGCTTCAATGTCCTGCCCTTGGACGCAGGCAGATGGCAGGGGCCCTCAGGTTTCCAATGGCTTTCCTTTTTAAGTAAACCATTATCGCTCTGTGCTTTGCCAGTAGTGAGACTATCCAGAGCATTGTTTCCTCCCATCCCAGACACATGAAAGGGAGCTATCGTATTTTAATTTGGCATGAGGCTTAACTTTAATTGAAACGTGTTCTTTGCTGCGACTCTAACAAAAGATAGATGAGCACAATGAGTGTCATGTGATCTTCTTATTTGCTATGACCAAATAACCACCTGCGCTGTCACCATGCAACGCCAGAGTGAGAGCAACAACCTTATCATTGTCATCATGTGTGTCTTTGTTTGTTTCCAGGGTAACGTTGGTCCCGCTGCATTTTGGCTGTTGGGCTACTTGTTGACAAATCCTGAGGCTCTGGCAGCAGTGAAGAGGGAGATGGAAACCTTGGAGACCTCTCTGCTGGACGGACCCGTGAACACCCCTGTGTTTGGTAAGGGCTTGTGTGAACAGAGAGATGTTTACCGGTAGGAGGTTGTTCCTAATATCAGCAAGATGAGGTCAAAACAATATTATTTTTTTCTGGAATGCAACATCTGTCTATAAAATAGAACCTATTACATATATATAAACATTATGTACATATATATAAACATTATTCCAAATTTGTGCAAAGGAATAATGAGAAAAGAAAAGGAAGTTGAGTTGCTTATACATCTAAATAGGCATGTACAGTAAAAAAAAAAACAGACCAGATTAGTTACAAAAATTGATAAAAGTAGATAAATGCTGCTGTTCTTTTGCTGTTATTAACAATATTTCTTTGTCCCTTCCTAGATAGTGCCTTGGATGAGACACTCAGACTCACTGCTGCCCCCTTCATCACCAGGGAGGTAGTGCAGGAAAAGACCCTCCACATGGCAAATGGCCAAGAGTACCTGCTAAGGAAAGGAGACAGAGTGTGTTTGTTCCCCTTCAACAGCCCTCAAATGGACCCTGAGATTTACCAAGAGCCGCAGGTTTGTTTGTTGTAGTAACGTCCTTGCTGTATCCAGCCTCTTCACTCTATTAAAACATTCCTGCGCTGCCAATAGGAATAGTAGTAATTGTCTTAGCTGGAGACAGACTTAAGTGTAATTAGTGTAGTTGTTTATGTAAGGTGGAATCAACGCCTACACAAATCTGGCCCTGTATAACCTACAGAGAGGTCAAACCCAGACCTGTGGACCATTGAGGGATTAGTCAAGCACGCGAACAGAAACACAGCTAATAGGCGTGGGAAGGACACTGCAGTTAGGCCGCATTTTAAAAAAAACTCCATGTTCATTTTAGATGAGTTCATTCTCATAGATAAATCTCTCCTTTTGAATTGTTTGTATCTAATGTCTGCATGTTTCCTTTTCCAGAAATTCAAGTATGATCGCTTCCTGAATGATGATGGATCAGTGAAGAGAGACTTTTATAAAGCAGGGAGGCGGCTGAAATATTACACCATGCCATGGGGAGCTGGGACCAATGGCTGTGTGGGAAAGCAGTTTGCCATCAATACCATCAGACAGTGAGTGTCCCAGCATTAGTGCACCATACAACTTTAGGATTTGGTTAAAAATGTTCCACGCTGGAGGAGTTTGTTACCTTTTAATCTGTGTTTGAATGTTCTAATTTCATGTTTTTCATCTGTGTTTCCTCTTCAGGTTTGTTTACATGTTGTTGACTAACTGTGATTTGGAGCTGTGTGACCCAAATGCTCCAATGCCGGAGGTAAATGCCAGTCGATATGGATTTGGGATGCTACAACCAGAGGGAGACTTGCTTGTCCGATATAAACCTAAGAGTACACTCTAAAAAGAGTGTACCATCCATATGTTTTATGCACATTTCAGCACATGCACATTGTTCATAGTGTCAATATTCTCTTTGTACTTTTGTATTCTATATTTATGTACCTGTATTTATATCATGTAGCTTATAATTATTTGGTTATTTATCAATAAATGTAAATAATGCATCGTGTACAATGTTGTGTTGTCAAATTTCTTTCAGTTGTTGTGTAAAACTATTAGTTTAACGCCAAGTGTTCCCCAAAATATTATGTCGTGAGTAAAACTGAAGTAATACGATGATGAAATTCGACCAGTGTTCACAAAGTGTCATTTTTAGCAGCTGTAAAAAGTTCAGCTTTAGGTGCATTTGGTTCTGCATGTTTGAGAGCAGGAGTATAATGAGGGGACTGCCTGTACTGTAAACAGAGCCGGCTACACATCTGTCACACTGACACATGCCTGCTGTTTGCAGAGTGAAGCTGAGTGGAAAGTTTAGATTTATATGTGGCTTTAAAAACAAGTGATCACATGCTGGAAGGATCCACCATAGATTGTAAGGTACAATGTCAATAACATGCTCTTATTTCTTAATAAATTTGGCTTCAGGCTAATTGTGTGTTTTCAGTGTCAAGACCTTTTCAGTGGATTAATGAACCATGCCATGTTGTGGTACCGGTCCAATTAGGTTATCTCTGCTGAGACTGAATTATACTGCTGCTCACACTTATAGCAGATCATTTAAACCATTTTCTAGTTTAGTAAGCATTTACAGCAGCATAACATCCTGTGAAAATTAAGATCTTCATAACATTTATAAGAGGCTTTTCAGGATGTTTTTATCTCCTACACTTGCACACCATATATTTATGGTGTGTTCTGTGTCCTTACTTTAAATTTGATCTATAATCACCCTTGTCTGACGCTGCTGCACAAAGCAGAGATGCACCTATAGATGCACTGTGCTGTGGCTCTCTGGCTCTGTCAGGGTTAAAACTCGCACAGGCTGCAGCCGCTGGAGGAGCCTGAGTGAATTCAGCCCCGAGCAGGATCCCGTTCACAGTCACAGGCGCCGGCCAGCCAGCACTCACACTGTGAGCAGGTAGAGGAGGAGAGGAGGTACCGAGAGCCACTCTCAAGTGTCTCTACTTGTTGATTCGCCCCAGGAGAGGTGGACAGGACGGACTGGACGTGCTGATGGTCCGTGCAAAACTCTTATAATTTTTCAACATGTCGCTGCGTAGCTCATGATGCCTTCATCAGCACCAGGCGGAGCGCCGGAGAAGTGGACGGACAGAAGAAGTTTTAACGCGTTTACTCTTGAAATGTTGCTGATGTCCGTCCATGAGCTGAATCGGGACATAAGGAAGACACGTATGTATAATTATTATTTTTTATTATGTTTAAACCTATGTTCAGCTGGGGGCTTTTTTATTTTGATGAGGTTTCATAGCCTGTTTTTAGCCCACAGCATTACTTTGACAAGTGTTTGACTTACAGTAGCTGGCCATCATTGCAATATTTAGGCTCCTACTGCCAGCTCATGTCGGGATATTTATATACCGCATGTCCCAAAGTGCTGTTATATTGCATGACTCAGACATGCGCCAAAGAATGTAGTAATTATAGATCAAATTAACTTTATATATCGGTAGAAATGTTGTATAACACAACACTTAAACTGACTTCTGTGCTCTGGTCTTATGTTGTGTTATGAGCTCTTAATCAAACTTGATGTCAGAGCGACATTTCCACGCGATTATTCAACAACTAATCGTTGAATCGGGATTGATCGCTGTCCCCAAACCGAAGCTGATCCCCGTTTTTCAGCACCGGTGTCCGCGGACAGCGGCGGACAGCAGATGCGGGTCTAAGCAGAGTGACAGACAGGCGTTTCAGCACCGGACAGCGCTCCCAAGAAGTGGAGTCCAGTTTATCATTGGCCGGGCTCTCCATCCTCACCCCCACCCCTCCACCCTTGTCAGCAAGAAAAGCGGCTGTGCCTCTTAAAGCTGATTAAAATATCTATTTGCCTCTCTGATGAGTGGATAAACCACCTGACATTGCTACTGTAGGACACGCGTCTGCTTCACAGCGCCTGAATAATTTCTTTTCTTTTTTATTTTTATTACAGTCACAAGAAGAAACGAGGAGGGACCCTGATGCGGTCATCTACAGGACTATGTCTTCTTAAACTACCGGGCTGCATCTTCCAGTCTTTTCAAGTGACCGAGTGACTTGAGTGAAGATGATCAAAGCGGGGACTCGGGTGGCGACCTCGCTCCCACCGGCTACGATGGACATCATCCGAAGCAAGACCCAGACCCGCCGAGTGAGACTCAACGTCGGTGGTCTTCTCCACGAAGTCCTGTGGAGGACGCTGGACCGGCTTCCTCGCACAAGACTGGGCAAGCTGAGGGACTGCAACACCCACGACTCAATCATGGAGATATGCGACGACTACAGCTTGGATAACAACGAGTTCTTTTTCGACAGACACCCAGGCGCCTTCACCTCCATCCTGAACTTCTACCGCACCGGAAAATTGCACATGATGGAGGAGATGTGCGCCCTCTCGTTCAGTCAAGAGCTGGACTTCTGGGGAATCGACGAGATCTACCTGGAGTCCTGCTGCCAGGCCAGGTATCACCAGAAAAAGGAGCAGATGAACGAAGAGCTGAAGAGAGAGGCCGAGAACATGAGGGACAGGGAAGGAGAGGAGTTTACAACCACATGTTGTTCCGAGAAGAGGAGGAAACTCTGGGACCTCTTGGAGAAGCCAAGCTCATCATTTGCTGCTAAGGTAGTGTCCAGCTCAGCTTTTTCTTATTGGCACACTACCAGGGTCAGATCTAGTGAAAGTTGGAGGTAACTTGAGAGAGGGTGGCACTGTCATGCAGGCAACAGGCCTATAATGTTTTAAATAATGAGTTCTAGATCAGGAAACGGAGGGAAGGCTGTTTGGTACTAATGATTTATGGTTTAAATTTAGAAGATAGTTAAAAGACAAAACAAAACAAAAAGTGAAGTATGGAAGGTTTTAACAAGCAAGCAGAAATCTCTCTTTGAGACCGGCTCAGATCTGATGTCTGACTCTCTTCTAACCTGAAGCAGTGCTTTTAATCTGTCACTTTCAGCAGCCGCAGTACAGGAGAGAGATTGAGAGGTAGACAGAGAGAAAGATGCTGATGTATCTCAAAGCTGTCTGAAATGTTTTGCTTATTCATATATGAATGGATCATATGACTTTGAAAACTAGTTTTGTTCCTCCACTTACATCAATAATACTTAACTAGCTGTATGTTCCTCAGAAGAAAAGACTGGCAAGTCAGTTAAAACCTCCTTTTTTCTGTTTACACGTGACAGCCTTCATTTATTGGTTTCTGTCAGGCCACTGGTCTCCTGAGGTAATTATTAAATGTTTTCATTTGCAACACCAGAGTGGAAAAAAAGTGGTGACACTTTTGTCGTTTAATCCATGTCGGGATAGAAAAATAAACTCCACTGCACAATATTTTTAGAACATCACATACTGTAACACCCCCTTTCCTTTCAGCAGTCTTGGCTTCATTAACCACCCTTGCCTTATTTCCAGTCCAGTATTCAATCATCCAGCTCATTAACAGGCTCATAGCTCACACTCCAGGAACAGTTCACTTACTTCACTTTGCTGGATCAACGGATATAGTTATGTTAGCAACATTTTAAAGTGAACTGACCAGGTCGTGTATTACCAGTAGAGCAGCTGTTTGGGGGAATCTACACATTAAGAGACGTTCCCCTTTTCGGTCATTCTACATTTAACAGAGAGCATGGCAAAGAAAAACAATTCAACATATTAAGTGCTATATTTCCAGTGATTATGCCCGTGAGTATGCAATTTCAAATAATTTTACCACATGCCGTTGCTTTATGAGGTTCAAAACGCATGAAAGTGTGCACAGAAATAAAAAGCGCAATAGAACAAGAGACCTCTGATAGCATTCCAGCCCCAAAATATATGATGGTCAAATCATTAGTGGACGAAATTTCAAGCACCTCCTTGAACATATTCATGGGTACCTGCATAATTTATTTAGCTCATCTGTTGAAAGAGCCTGCTCCATGTCTGACCTTGAATTAGTGAAGCCCTTAATTATTCTTGTTAATTATTCAATCATATTGCTTAAAGACATGCTCCTTTCAAGACTCTGTATCCATCGGTTCTCTCTTGAGCTTTCTGAAACCCTTAACGACACAGACAATACCAGGTCCTCTGGTATTGAACGAAAAAGAAGAAATAGAAGGTAGCTGAAGCTATTAATCATCATTTTATGTCTGCTTAGTCATATTTCAGACTGATACAATCAAAATCTTCTAAACTAACAGAGGGAGCTTTATCTAATCCGTCTCTCTTGAGGAGCAGCAGATATTATTTTTGGAAAGCTGTAATCTGTGTTGTGGTTTTATACCAATCAGACCCTTTTAAAATCATTAATCTTTTAAAAACACACTCTGATCTGCCAATGGTTTTTAATATTGTGGGTCATCATTTTTTTAATTTAATAAGTCACATGATTCGGGATGAGTTCATTTTGATACAGGCTGGTTTATTGCATTTAATGACTCACAGTCCTTGTGTGCAACAGGTTAATCTAAACATATTACAGTAAGTTTAGCTTAGTTAAACTTACAAAGACTTGTGACTGAGTAGAAATCTTCTCTTTTAAATCAAGCCAAAAGATATGCTTAAATGTAAAATGAAGATATATGCAAAGCACAAAAATATTTTGTCTGTCACGTCCATATTTCATGAAATGGAGATACAGTAATGTCTACTTTCAGTTTAGTCACACCATACCCTAAAATAACTTGATGGTCTAAATAGGAGAAAGATATATATATATATATATATATAATATATATATATATATATATAGAAAGAGATAATATTCATGAAAACATGATTTCAGTAAGACTACGTGAGCAAATATATGTTTGAATCTGAATAATTACTTGGTTCTGCTGTTGCTCACTGAGCAGCAAGACTGGAAATTATAAAATAAAGGTCAGAAGCATAACCAAATAATAACAGATTTTTATGCAACAATGTTTTCTTTGCAAATCCATAACAGACTCAAAATATTGTCCAAGGCTCAGTCGTGAATAATCAGCTCTGTTTTTTTGCATTCATGCGATATTTTGGAAAGTAATTACAAACCGGTTAAAAAAGAATCAGTATCAGCTTCATGAAACGCCTCTGGGTTCTTCACATGCGTCATTGTGCGTTTTAGCATTAGCTCGTGATTCTCCTCCGATGTGGCTGCATCATTCAGCTTAAACTTCTTTGCACTGTCGAACAGAGAAATAGGAAAAACAATTTATGTCCTTCTCCCATGCTCATACTAGCATGCTTAACATGAGTATATGGCACACTGTGCTTCCATTAAGGGAGCCCGGAGATTTTTTGAATGAAATAAGCTGTATGGAAGCGGACGTTGTTTGACATATAGGGCCATCTCCTCATGGTTTAGTTTTCCATATGAGACAGAGAACAGTAAAAATGTCAAATTGAGGTTAAATGGTATCCATTAAATGCAGTCTTGTTGCCGAGGCTTAATTGAAGAGTTGCATCGGTGAAATGGCTTGTTCCCAAACACATACTCCGCCTCATTTATTTTTCAGTGCTGATGAAATTTTAATTGCACATTAATAACCCTTGACTTAATTCCGGAGAAAAAAGGTGTGATCCAGAATATCTATAGCTCCAGTTGTCACCTCATCCTGGACCTTTTGGAGTTATAACCTCCCCAAAAATACACACAGGCACCAGCGCTTGCTCTTGACGAGCCATTTTTCATGTCAAAGCGGTGGTGAAGGACACCATGTGTGCAGCCAGTCTGTCTTTCTTCTTGCGAGTGTTGAAGTGTTACTGAATAGTTTTAGACCCACTTGAGTCTGCATTTCCACCATGGATCTGCTCGTTAAATTATTTATCATCACAATATGGACCCCTGGAAACACAGGGAATCCTTGCAGGTAATCATTTCATCAATAAGATATAAGCTCTATGTGTATGTGCTGAATGCCAATGTTGTCATTTTTAGTGTAGACCAGCGTGAAGAAAAGGTTTAGTGGGTTGGAAATGAAATCAGCCTATGTATTACAGCATGTCTCAGCATGCCACTGTTGCTCAGTTCTCTAAGGTGCAGTTCAGTCTCAGAGGTATCACAGTCGCCCTATAAATCACACTCCCAAGGGTTTGGCATTAGAACATTACGCATCATTGCTGTAAACTCTGAAAGTGGCTTTATTTAAATGCCCTGAAAACCTGTTTCCTTCACCAGTTTACTACAAGTGATGGGGTTAGACACGGACACACAATTTTCAAGTCAGAACAGCTTTGGTTATTTCACAATTTCTGTCTCATTACATCACAGCCTGTTCAGTTTTGTCTGTGCTTTTTCTCACTGGTTTTAAAGAGGGCAAGGCCCAGTTGGGGAAATGTGATGCCACTGTTTCCATGCAAAAATCAGGATTCAGCTAAATGTGCATGCTGTGATGTGACAGTTGTGAGGTTGTTAGTTATGTTAGCAGGTCACTATTGATCAAATCTGCTGACATTCATCATAAACAAGTCCTTTCACCCCCCCTACACGAGACTGTGGTGGGCTTGAGCAGCTCCTTCAGCAACAGACTGCTACTTCCCACCATGTAAGAAAGAACGCTACCCCAGGTCCTTCATTCCAACAACTGTCAGACTCTTTAACACCAATACATCATGACCTTTTCTATATATTTCTTACTTGTGAATAATTTATTACAAACCCTGTGTATATGAGCTACTGTGACAGGTGAATTTCCCAGATGTAGGATCATTAAAGTCTATTTTATCTTATCGTATCTTGAGTGATATCATAGTATAATATTAAGTCACCTTTCACCGTTTTTAATATTTAAAAAGATTTTAATATATGTTTGAATAGTGGTATTACAAAGTCATAATACATTATTACCAGATTATCACAATGAATATACATCAGACGTCACATACCTCACACAGTCAGTATCCAAAATCTAAATCACATTCTCATTTTTTTGTTGAGTCTGTGTGAATTGGTTGGAAATGAATGAAAAATGCTTCAGTTTGTCTTAACATTGCAAGTTAAAGCAACATGTTGGAGGTGTTGGAGTATGCTGTGTAAAAATTATGTATGCCTGTATAATTAGAGGCAATTAACAAAAGAGATGCGACATAGACAATTGCATACAGGCACACAAATCAAATTAGATTGTAATATATTCCAGACATGGGAAGGTGTTGATGATGTTGTGAGATTAAAAAACAAAAACAAATTACTACACTGCAAAAAAAATTAAAATTGATATTGCATAGTCAACAGCAAAGCAGATGAATATTCAGTATATATATATATAATGTTTACCTTAATCCAACTTACTGGATCCAGTAAATTGATTGACTGTGGTGATAACTCATGACCTGAATAGGAGCAGGTTCTAGTAGTTAAGTTTTACAGAGTCTAAAAAATAATGTTGACACATACAGATTTCACTTGGCAGACTTTTTTAACGCCTCTACACTCTGGGAATTTGAATTCCCGTCTCTTAAGAGCCTTGCAGCGCTCTCTCTACCCACTGAAGCTTTGGTCCAGAACAGGATGCTGATCTATAAAAACCTGACACTTAGTTCTTTTGGCTTGGCAGAGGCTGTTTCAACTAATTGCATGGAAACTTCTCCTCTCAGCGAACCAGAGACAGCCATGACTAGAGGCAGTTAACTGCACTTTTTTTTTTTTTTTTTTTTACCAAACATCAGATATGCCCGATTGACTTCACTGTAAGCACTTTGCTTTGTTGTTTGTGAAGCCTGAGATTACTCACCCGGCTCATGGCTCTGTGCAGTGTCAGGGTGGAAATATCCATTGTGTTCTGTTACTTGCTGCACGTTCCCCCCTCACGGCCTGAAAGACGACTTTTTGTAAGAATGGGAGGAAATCGATGGCAAAGACATTAAGATGTAAGGCAAGCTGGGTTGGGTGAGGACACACCCTGACCAGCTATTAGAGAGGGACTAAGATGTGTGACTTCTCATGGACCACTGCCTTGCCGATAGCACCGCGTGAGGGAGTGCAGTCACTCGTGCTAACTGGCAGTACTGTGTCACAGGGATTGCAGTGAGACCAGAAGAGACGCAGTAGTATAGTCACTATGATTCGATGGTCTTTGTTGTTATTTTCAGCTGTGTCTCTAAGTAATACAGTTGAGAGTTTCCTCTTGTCCCTTTGTGTTTCTCTCCCTGGTCACCTTTCTTTTACTATTTGTTTGTGTGTGTGTGTGTGTGTGTGTGTGTGTGTGTGTGTGTGTGTGTGTGTGTGTGTGTGTGTGTGTGTGTGTGTGTGTGCTAATAACGAGGCTATCCAACAGAGTGTATTTTATGATTTGTTTTCAAGGGTTGTTGCTGGGTGACAGCAACTCTTCCGTTGTGCTTAGGTGAGCTTTGAATAGCCATAAATCAATGGTGCACAGTTTCCGAGCTGTCAGACTGATTGCAGTGCCATATAATGCCAAGTGGGTTTACACAGAGTCACAAGGACTGTTTTTTTTTTTTTTTTGCAGATTGAAACCAAGTCTCTCTGTCTCTTCCTTCATCTCTTATCATCTCACCCTGTTTTGGTTTTCTTCTAATGTACTCCCTCTTCTCATTATTAAAGTCAAAGTAACCTAATCAGCACATAAGCACTCATTATTTTATGAATTCTAATTAAAGATGAACTAACTCCATGAACAGAGTTAGGTTTTTTTTCTTTTTTCATATACAGTACATGCACAGAGATAATAGCTGTCCTCATATTGGATATTTTCCAAAAGAAAAATTCCTTTTTGTTTTTTTATAGTCAGCTCTCACTTCCCTCTGCGCTCACACTGGATGGACCCAGAATGAATATTTAGTAGCCATGTTCATGAAGAAAGAAACAGATTATTTATATGTTTAATCTACACAAGCTACACACAGACTGGCCGTACACTCACAGGTACAACCTTTTACTAATGCCACCAGCTGTTTCTAACGCCCACAGACATTATATTAATGGTTGGCAAGTTACAAAGCTTGGTTGGAATAGTAAAGTGTTAGAATGCTTTCCTGTTTTGTTTTCTGCTGAGCTGTATTTCATTATATCTCTCTTTACTGCTTTATCCTTATTTTTTTGGGCTGCCCATGAAGATCATACTTATGCGATTACAACCTCACACACACACTACATAGAAGCTCTCCTTTAGACTGAGAGGCATTAGCATTATTGATTTTAATAATGCCTTTGATGCCGTTTGATCAGCGTGTGTGAATGCAAATGCACTACGGAAGAAACAAGTCCCATCAGAGCTTCCTACTAATCGATGGAGAAAAGCTGCTCAGCTGTGAAGTGCATAGATGAGGATTAAATTGTTTGTGTATGTGTTCCACATGCATCTTATTTGCTAAGCTGAAATGATTTCCCCAAGACTTCAAACACTTATGTTGTAATCAGAGCTTCCACGTTGCATTGGAGCCAGTTTCCTGTAACATTTTTATATTCATGTTTTATTAAACTCCTACTGAGAACTATGTTACGGGAAATGTGCTGTTGACAGATAGGAACTGAAGTTTTTATCCAGGAACCTCTCTTCCATTTCCTCAGAAATTACCAATGAATGCTGTTTTGGAGAAGAGGATTCTGTTCCTGTGGTCTATAAATGACTTCCTTCATTGATGGAGGTGCTCTGTTACCAGTATGGACAGTCTGCTTACTTTGCCTGACAGCTACTTTCTTCTCCTTGCGGACCTCTTTCGTGTTTGACTTATGCGACTACACAAATGACCCTAATGCACAGGCTGTCTATACATTATTTCTTTTCCCCTGTGTGGCTGCACTGATCTTGAACACTGTATGAAGGTGAAAACTTTCCTCCGGAAACATTACATTCACACTTCAAGTATGTTCAAATGGCCTAAATTCCAGTTAGACTGCCATGCATGCAGAGAAGGTTATACAGGATTATAACCTTGCACATATCACAAACATATATTATGAATTAAAAACTTAAAACCTAATTTAAACATCATTCACATACACACACAGTGCCTCTCTTAAGTAAATCAGTTTGTGTTTGACTGATGTCACCCCTAATGATGAACCTACAGCACTGCAGAGCTTTTTGGCGTCCTTGAGCACATTGTTTTGATTTCTGTCTCGCAGTTTGTGCTTCAGGCTCACTTCTCTCATCAGGTTTGTTTTTTTGGGGACTGCAGCAAGCAGTTCTGATAAAATCAGCTGTGCACTACCTGCTATCTGCAAGCAGACAAAGTAGGTTAAGTGACTTGCTGGTGGGTATAGTGGAGCATTTAGCAGCTAAAGAGCCAGATAATTCCCTCAGGAAGTTGGTGCAGACCAAAAACAGAGCTAAGAGAGAATATTGGACTTATATTCACCTGGTAGATGGAGATGCAAATTAATGCTTATTTTGCCCTGTATCTGCTGAATGTACGTGTTTGCTAAAAGGTGTGCCAAATCAACTTTAAAGGGAAAAATGTGATGGTCTGTAATGTGTTTACGTGTAGTAGTAGTAGTTGCCAAAAAAAGGTTTAATGTTTTGCTTAGGTACACTTTATTGTAATTTTAGATTCCAAATTGTGGTTTCAGCTTGTGGTAAACACTGCGGTTTTTATAGTATTGGTATTAGAGATGTCATGATTTGACTGTGCATTTACCAAATACTGGCATTAAGAAGGCAGAAGCAACACATGAGAAATAATTAAGATACCAGTCCGTTTTACCAGAGTAGGGATGGCTCCTCTCAACTAGCTGTAGTTCGGAGCATATGGTTTCAAGAAGAGGTACTCAAGTGTAGCCCCTCCGTTGCCCTGCGGTTTCCATGGAGAGAGGTGATCTAGTACGCTACATTAACTTATCACACAACCCAGCTGCGGCAACACTGCATGCTACACATGCCACAAAGACATACACACACATTACTACTAGATAGTATCTCTGTTTGACAGGCCTACAAAATACGTGCTGTATTTTTAGCACAATGCCTTATCTGACTTTCCTGGGATTCCTCACACATCGGTGGATCTGGAGGTGCTCACTGACATTTAAAAAAGGTGAGAGGTCAATGACGAGGGGACGGAGACTCGACTTCTTTGCTGCAGACCTTCATTCATTATTCAGACAGGCCTGTCAGCGGGAGAATATCACTCAAGAAGATGCACTGGAGACTAAAACAGAAGTTTCCAGAGAGTTAGACATTAGAGCCTAAAGCCATCGCATGCTAAAGCTACTTCTTAAGCTACAGTTGCACACCGCACCAAGGTTTTAATTGCTCACTCGGCAGGATAACACTGAAAAGGTCAGTTTCCAGCCACCCGTACAGGAACGACCTGCATGACTGAATAATGCAATGAAATTCTGTAGAAGAAGAAGATATACTTTATTAACCCCACGGACGGGGAAATTCTTTTTACACTCTATTTATATAGATGCATTACACACACATGCAGTACAAGGCATGGACATGCAGTTTTTTGGAGAGAGATGGTGGAGTGATGGGCTGAGATGCCCAGCGAGCAGTTTAAATCATTTTCTGACAGCAGATACATTTTCTGTGGAGGCAGTAATCCACCCCGGACTGCTCTGCGATGCTCGCTTCTTGCCCAAACTCATGAGCTGCATGTGCGTTACCCTAGTTCACCGTGCGGTTACAGCAAAACAAAAAGATGCCTCGTGCATTTTTAAACAGCTACCTCACCATCGTCATGTACACCTCATCCAGGGTCATTTAGCTGTCAGGCGAATGGTGAAAAAGCACAATGCGATGACACTGTAACTGAGGAAGTCTGGAGTCTTTGCCCTTTTGTTCGGCTACAGTGCCAGAGCTCAACTGATTTCGCGAGCTTACATCCACTTCTGGTCTTCACTCCTCAACCGTGATATCCTCCGGTCACTTGAGATGGTTGAAGAAGAAAGCTCACGTGTATTTAAAGGTAGCTGAGTCTGGGAGGAAAGATTGTGTTGCCGTAATTTTTTATACTGGAGCAATTTCCCTCAGAGAACATCAACATCAACAACGGTTTTCCTCTGAAAGTTTCCAACTGACTTTCACAGGAGGAGAAAATTCAACAAAATTAGATTAGAAAATTAGAATTAGATTAGAAATACTTTATTAATCCCTGAAGGGAAATTGTGTTATATAATACTGTATTGTACTATTCCAATGAGCAGAGTAAAGGTTGAGAGAATAAATGTTGTCTCCTGTAGGTTTCCTATTTGGGACAGGACTGGTTACTTGAAACACATTGGCAAATGAGGTTCAGATACTCAGTTTTCCGGGTCCATTAGCTTATTGTTGTGCACCTCCGTTGTGCAGAGTAAACTAAAGTGAAAAAGAAAGTGGTCTGGAGCTTTTAATGATGGTGTCTCTACGCTGCATGGATGTTTTTACTACAAAGCAGACTCTGAAAGTCTTTCTACAGATACAGAAATCAGACAGCATGTAGAGATTCAAACACCAACCAACACAAGTTCACAGCGGCTGCCAGACCGAGAAACAGTAATTACCTGAACTTGATACAGAATCCAACACCTGAAAGCTCCATGGACGAGCAGTCAACAACAGGGTTCAATTAACACAAGATCACCTCCAGCCTCTCACTGCGGGGGAATCGTGTCTACCATGCTAGACAGGCTGGATTAAACAAAGCTTCAGGTTACCATATCACCTTGCATCATTTTGATTGATGCCGGTGACACATTTAGGTATGTCAGCACAAGTAAATAAAGCAAATGTTTAAAATTGCTGGTAGGTTTAGGAGCTGATATGTGTGGAAAAAGGTGAAGCAGAGGTCGCACATGTAATATGACTGAGGGAAAATGTCAGCAGGAATAGAGGCAGACAGGTGAAAGAGAGATGCCCATTGTTCTCAAGACACGTCTCACTCGATAGCTTCTGCTCTTCAGCAAATAGAGTGAGAGCGGAAAGCAAACACAGGGAGCTATCTGTAAATCCCGTCATCTGAACATCTCATTTTACTGCTTGCATTCAGATGGAGATGTGCGCATTCACATACGGTGAAGAAAAACCTTAGATCCAAGTGTGGGACTGGTGCATATTTCAAAATACACTTTGCAAGTGTTGCTCTGCTGCAGCTCTGAGGTTGAGTTCAGCCCCCGCACAGTTTGTGATGCTTGGTTTCTGAAGAAAGTCCCACTGTGGATTTGTGGAGATGTAACTCCTCGGGGGTCGGGGGGGTGATTCGAGTGGGAGTGAGGTGAGAGGTTTTTTCCTGTGTCCCTACCTTTAATGATTGTCAAAGCCAGCAGAAGTAGATGAGATCCTTCTTTCTAATCTCTCTGCTCACCTGTGTGGACCCTAAAAAAGAGCAGCTGTTGCATTACGGATCAGTCTGCACAATACCAGATCGGAGGTAGTGTGTCTGTCTACTGAGACAGAAACAGTCATGAGGAGTTCAGTTCGATTTCTGGATCAATTTGTCCTCCTACTCTATTTTCTTTCTTATGCAACAGAATAACTAATCCAAACAAAGGTAATCAATAATGACAGTGAGCACATTTCTCTTTACAACTTAATGAATTTTGTCTGTAAAACATTAATTTACAGTACAGAAGGAAACTGTGACATTGGGCTATATGCAACAGCTACTATCCCCAGAGAGAGTGTGGTGTTTTTTTTTTGTTTTTTTTTTAATGGTGTTTGCACAAAGAGACATAGAAGGACAATGCAGGAGAGGTGTGGTTCCTAATAAACAGGGTGTTGCTCATCCTAATGAGGCACAGCCTGCGAGGAGTGATGAAGCCGCCTTAGTGTGACATCTAGCACAGCTCCATCACATTTTCTACCTTAGCACCGTAATGGCACTCCTCTCCCTAAGGGGCTTCTATAAATAAATATGCTGTCACACACATGTATACGCATACACACACACACACACACACACGTAAAGAACACAAATGCTTGCACATTTTCCCATCCTTTCTCTGGCTTTCTTCCAAATGCAGTTTCTTCTTTTTTTTGTAATTTTCCCACTCTCTCCACATGAAACACACACACACACACACACACATATGTATCCTTAAATAGACACATTGATGTTGTACTTTAGTTGATTGTTTGTGGCAATCTGGAACCTTTTCATTGGACTACATCAAACTGTTTCCCCACAGCAGACTGTCACAAGCATGTTTCTTTTCTAAATCATCATCAGAGGGTACAGCGTTCATACAGAGGAAGACAGAGGAGGCAGTGAGGGAGAAAGTAATTGGTGTGATAGCAGAGTGTCTGCGGTGATCGTCGGTGGTCTGAAGGTTGTGGTTTTTACAGTGCACTCAGTGCTCCTCGGTGTAGCTGTAAGTGCTTTCTCATAATGTAATATTTACTTGTAAAGATGAGCACTGTATGAGATGCAATTCAAATCTATTTTCTTTTGAGAAATATGTTTATTCACTTTCTCGTCTAGAGTCAGATGAGAAGGTTTGTTACCACTGTCGCGTCTCTGTGCTGAACATGACGCAGACAGTGACCTTAGTTTAGCATAGGTTAACTGGCTCTGTCCGCAGGTAACAAAATCTGTCCACCGCTTCAAAACTGAAGTGTAAAAAAACAACAATTCACTGTTTTATGGAGGTTTATAAGGGGGAATATTTCTTAGGAACTTTCATGAGTTCTTAGAAAATCGCTCAAACCAAGATATAGTCCATAAAACTACATCTAGCACCAATTAAACAAATGTGTTAATTACTGAGATTTAGAGGTGTTTACAGGTGGACTTTGTGACCACTGGACAGAGGCCGGCTTACTGTCTCCCTCTGTTGTTGTGAGAGGTATTGATCTCTCTGCAAGAAAGCAAATAGCTGAAAGTACATGGGCTTGTTTGTACTCTAGTACTGACTGTAATTGGTACTTAACGTGTGTTTAATTTGTACTCGATGACAAAGAAGAAACGATTTCCACAGAAAAGCCACTGAAATACCAAAGCGTAGACAGTTCGAGGAGGTTATAGACCAGCAGAGACAGTACTGCTGTGCAGTCTACAAGCTTCACTGCAGGTAACATCAGATATTAGACAAGAATAAGATAATAGGCTCTTTGTGTGTGGAAAATAATTAGCACGATCATAATTTCTCTACACTTTGGATTTTTAAAATAGAAATGTCTTTATGATAACACTGCGCTGTTTGAGTGTCCGTATGTACTGTATTTACAGTGTAACATACTGTATGTGGGTGTGTGTCTGAGTGAGTGTAAGTGTGTGAGAAAGAGAGAGAGAGAGAGAGAGATGAGGTGGGAAAGAAAAGCTTTTCTAGGTCAACACAGCAAAGAATTGCATGCTTCTATTTAAAACTGAATATAAGGGCATGCTTTCTGCCTCTTTCAAAACGTTTCTGTTGTTGAGGTTTTGGTAAAGCACGTCTGGGTTCTTCTCCCAGTCAGCTCTGTATTTCATCGGTCAGGTCGCAAAGTTTACTGCAAGTTGTCGTCTAAAAACGCAAATGAGACAACAGATGCACTGCCGAGCCTGTCCGTCACCCCTACAGTGATGTGAAGAGGAGCAAAAGTTTAGAATATGTAGAACCCAGAGTGAACATATGGTGATGTGATAGAGGATCAAAGGCCGTGTCCTTGCGGTGTTTGTATGCTAATATTGATGGTAATTATGTGAGACTCCTGTGGTGTGCTGACTGAGGAGGAACTAATGTTCTTTTGTTGTAATTACATTCAGGAGCAGTGCTTTGGGTAGCAGAGACGAGCCATATGAGACTCAAGAGATCACCTTAGTGGTACATGACTCTGTTTGCCAGGATGACACCACAGAGGAAGTCCCTTAGGAGCAGCTTGAGAGCAGTGCGCCTCCTCAGGTAGCTCACCTGTGAGACCCTGTGGCCACCCAGCACATCGAATGACTGACTTAAGCAGGTGTTTCTCATTAAAAGGATCCTGGCGAGTTCCTACGCACTTATCTGAATTTAAATGCCTTCCCTTAGCATACCGCACTGCGTTAAACTAAGAACCAGTGTAGCTGATAGCCTGGCAGTGCAGAGTGGGTGGATTGTGTGAGTTTCAGTCACTATCCCACTAATCTCCAGGCAGCAGTCCCAGGAGTCCCTGTTCTCCCCAGTCTACTGCCAGAGCCTCATCCTACTCGCTGCTCTCGTTTTCTCTTTCTCCTTCCTCCTCCTACCGACCAGACACCAGCCACGGGCAGACACAAGCACATCACCTCACCTCTGTCTAGTGCAAGATATAGGCCATGGGGATGTATAGGCATATTGGTGTTAAGTGGGCCAAGCTGGAGAGGAGAGGATCGCAGGTTGAAGGTTAGGAAATAATGGAAGGTAAAGGAGACAAGAGGTGCAAAATACCTCTAGTTCGTTGTCTGTAACTCTCTACTAGCATTATTAATATTATCAGCACGAGCCATACCCTTGTCCAAGATTCAACCTGCCCACTTTAAATTAGTTCATATGGTAATGAGCAAAGGGCACAGTCACATGATATGCATCCCAAAGCTGCTGGTTTAAGCTCATAATTGTAGGAAATTCGTCATCTGGCCGCCTCATCCTGTGTGTGTGTGTGTGTGTGTGTGTGTGTGACGTTGATCTCCATCAGCTCCATCTCCCATGAGAACAGAAGCTGAGAGTTGATGGGTCTTGTGTAAACTGAGCAGCGTGATGTAAATTGAAAGGGTTAGTGATCTGGGGGAAACTCGAGTCCCATGTCGTTACATGAACACATTTGTGGTTCCAGATGCAGCTCTCTGAGGACAGAAACATAGACTCATCTGGGACTGTTCTCGCTGTGCTGGGCTGAAGAATAATTACATTGATTAATTGATTAATCGATCGTTCGCCGAGCGCCTGCCGTGTTACTTACTGTCATACCTGTGAAGCTTTAAAGTTCATAATGATGACAGCAGCAGCCGCACAGTGGTAGACATACTTCTCGTTGATTTCATCAGCTGAAATGAAATGAACTGTTGGTGTGGGATGTGATCAGCTGTAGCAGTTTGTTTTTTTTTAAGATTATTTTTTTGGCCTTTATTGATAGTACAGCTGAAGATAGACAGGAAGCAGAGAGAGGGGCAGTAACACACAGTAAATTAACCGTCCGATGCGGGATTCGAACCGGGGCAAGCTGCAGCGAGGACTATAGCCTCCACACATGGGGCGGCCGCTTAACCCACTACGCCACCGACCGCCCCGAGCCAGCCAATTTAACGTTTACTTGATTAGCTAAAATATTTGCCGCCTGTTAAAGGGTTCTTCAGTATGCAACTGATGGCTGCATGATATTGTTCTAAATGTGCTAACCCCACAAAATAATGTTGCTGGTTAATAATTTGCAGATTAGTCTCAAAAATATTGTTCAGTTACTAAAAATAGGAGGCTAAGCTACCCAGATATGCTAACAATTGCACCATGCACACTGCTTTAATATGTAGATATACCCAAAGCTAGCCTTTGGTTGCTACTGCCAATAAATTACCCCAAATAACTATAATAGAAGCTACTTTTGTTATATGTTATGCAAATAGGACTTAACATGGACAGATATCATCCTCACCTCAGTGAAAAAGTGGTAATGAAGTCAGCGTGTAACTCATTTTCATCTTATTGTGCCTTTACGTAATCCACTTCCTCTTGTGTGTTTGAAGCAGGACACAGCTTTGAGAGAAGGCTGCTCATTAGAGCCTCCTCATCAACTCTCTGCCCAGAATTAAACAGAAGTCCCACGGGGCTATCCCGTGGAAACCTTGGCTCTGTGGATAATGCCAACAACAGCGTTGCCAAATCTCCGAGGATTTTCTTTCTAATCATAGTGTGATCTCTCACTCTCGTCGAGTCTAATGCCAAAAAGTGATTACAGAAATGCTTGAGGTTCTTGTGAAACATGTTCACTGTGACTAAAGAGGATTCTCCGGAGATTTAGAGGTAAATTGGTAGGTCTATATTGAAGTGTGAACGGATTTGTAAGTTACACCATTTGTCTTGTACGTAAATACTTGCAAGACGTGACAGGATACATACAGAATATTTACTGGTTAGGAGTAGCCAGACTAAGCATCAATAATTAGACTTCTTAAAAATTCTTAAAGTTTGGTCCTGGATGATTGTGGTGAGGAGAAGGAGCTCTGTCATAAACTGTACGCACATTAAAAAGCCATACAGAAATACATACACAGGCGTATGGTGTGGCTGAGTGTCAGCTACAGCTTCTTTTATAGTTTGAAGGTCTTTACACACAGGGCTTGGTTGGCAGGAGGGCTTCAGAAGAAATCTGACTTCACTATAAATCAATATCCCAAGTGAATGTGTCACTTTATTGATCCCTTTTTATTAAAGAGTGTGGTCATAGCAACAGACACTTGAGCACGGTGGAGGACGGTGTATGCGGCCACCAGGACACCCTGCAGCCCCTCTTTAATACTTTAACAAATAGTTGGTGGGCTGGTCACCAGCTGCAGCCGCAGCACCGGTGGAGGCAAATTAGAAGTGGGAAAGATAACAGCTGCAAATTAAAACAGGCCCCTGATTGATTACTTTCATAAAGGGAAACACTGTCACTGCCCACTTGACAGGTAATAAAGTGTTGTTTACTCAACCTAAAGTAATGTTTGATCTGTAATAGGGACTGTGCGTGGCGAGAGATTGGAAGTGAGGTTAGACCAGGTGAACTGAGATTTAGTGGATATTTAGCGACATAGTTGCAGATTTCAACCCCCTCGCCTCATCCTCTCTAACTACAGTGGCTATGAAAAAAACCCTCTGCATCTACAGATACACAAGGCTCTTTCTGACGTAATAAAAACACAACAAATCTTATTTTCAGGTGATAATACACTACTGAAAACACAGTTATGACTATTATATCCAATTCCTGCCATACTCTGTAAATACAGCCCCTTAAATCTGACACACTGGACCTTTAAATGGGAGATAATGGAGGATCATTTGCAACACAGTGTTGTTTCAGGGAGAGCGTAGTGAGGGTCAGGAGAAGCAGGGGGGAGAATGGTTAAGCGTGTTTTAATCTGATGTCAGCTTCTCCATGTATGGCAGTGATTGGCTGAGCCAGCGTGCTTGACTGTCGGCCAGTTTACAGCAGGCTGGATGGATACAGGTAGTGTGTGGAGCATCAAGCACCAGTCTGACATGTGTTTAGCCTTTTGGTTTTCGGTGAGTGTAGCTCTCCACTTGAGCTTCATGTCTGGGAAACTAAAAATGCAAGCACAGACTTACGGGACAAAGTGATTTTTTTTAATGGTTGCTTTTGTCTGGCACAGTCGGATTGCACCTACTCAAATCTGAGCAGAGACTTGTTGTCTTTCTCTCTGCCTAATGTTTCAGTTTTTGGTATCCTGAGGCTTGCAGCAGCATTATACACATCCCTCCATTATTTAGGGTTTTGTTCCACTGGTAAATCAACATCCCTGTCACTCCCGCTTTATACAACCGGGATGCTCGGCCATTCCAGCCTGAAAATCAGCAGTCTGGCACAGCGGATACTGGATCTGTGCCAGCTGCTTACGATCTGCAGACATTGATCATTCCAACAGTATTATCATGGCAAGATTTAGTCTGGGCACAGGCAGCAAATAATTACATGATCGCACCTACTATCCTTTTATCTCTCTATATCGTTACACTGGCTGTACCAACCAATCGCCTCATTAAAGCAGCACCTCTTTAACATCTTAAAGAATGTACACACAGTCTGAAACATTGCCCCAAATGTATTTGAAGTGGTATATAAGTGCTAGACATGACAGACAGACTGTGCTGGAAGCTTGACTAAATGAGGCTCTTTTCAAGATTGTTTTAATTTTCTTTTTTGTGAGAGTTTTGTTTCCCTCACTGTAATGAAAGGTCTGAGGTTGATGTGAGAGTGTTTTTACCCTTTACTGGTTACATAATATTGCACATAACATTGCAACGTGAAGCTATTTGACATTGTTAACAATAATTCAGGGTCATACAAATACATTTTGAGCACTTGACCTCGTCTAGTAGCAATAGAAATAATTGTAACATACCCTGAAGTGTTGCATTGGGATTGTTCTTGTTCCGATGCCAAGAAAAATATCATTTCCGCATGAATGCACATTTCACTGCGTGATTGTGTGTGGTGCATAGGCACAACTGAGGCTACAACTGACAGTTATTTTCATTCTCAATACATCTGATCATTGTTTTTTTAATGAATCCATTAATTTGGAAAGTCTATAAAATGTGAGGAAATATGCCAAAACATCAGTCACGTCAACAGAAGCGGACCCTCTCATTTGAGAAGCATTTCAAGGAGCACGTTTGTTTTTTTTCTGCTGATCTGCTAACTGATGAATTAACTAATCGTTTCACATAAAGTGCCAAGAGTTTCCTTTGCACAGAGTGGCAGGAGCTTTTTTCCTACCAAATACTCAGCACTTAATTGTCAGAAATCAATGTTTTCAATGTGAGCTTTAGAGAAAAAGCAGGAAGTCTGCTGATAGCCTGTCAAATAAACTTACAGCACTACTCGTGTATCGATTTCCACAACTCGTAAGAGCTGCCGGCTTACTGAGCCTCGAGTTTACTGAACTACTCCGTGTTACCAGAACTCCTCAGTGTCAATTAGTGATCAACACTGATGGAAATGAACTGTATGCTTCAGTGTGATCACATAGCCTCTGTTTTCTGTCCTGTTATTGTGAATGTCTTGCTGTGTCTGTTATGCAAATGCTAAAACGCCTCATGTCACCATGGAAACTATCAGCTGAGCTGCACGCCAAGGTACTGCAGCATGAGATCTGTGCACACTGCGTGCTGCTGTCATCAAGTTCATGTGTGTGTGCGTGCATGCGTCCGTGTACTTGCGAGTGCATGTGAGCGTTAATGTGTGAGACAGAGAGAGAGGGGAAAGAAGAGGAAGAGAGGAGTAAGCCGGTGGTTTTCTTTTCCTCCTCCGTCGTTACGACATGACAATTAATCCCTATGCATTCTGCAGTGATGGAGCTAGCCCTGTTTTTGATCATTAGTGTGCAAATCCCGGGTTCAGTCATTCACACAGATCTCATGCAGCTGCCAGCCATTGTTTGCATTTGCCATATGTTGTGACAGACAGCTGGGCACGCCTTTCTGTCTCATTACGATCTCTGTCAACTTAAAGCATTACTAAAAGGCCTCGTGGCCCTGAAATCCCACATTTCCACATTTGACTGTAAACAAAAAAACACACAATGAGAAGCTATAGTTTACTGTAAGAAATGTATGACCCCACTCTGCCCTATTGTTCTGAATACACTGAAAGGCTCCATCACAATGTAATGAATGTTTTATTTTTGTATCTCAGGCCTCTAAGCTCAGAGTGAATGTTCATCCTTTAAAGGTTAGATCCCTCTAAACTGCTGTTGTTGTAAATGTCAGACTTTCAGTTTCTTTCTTTCTTACTCGGTGGAGTTGGAGGACAGAGAACTAATTATGTTTTCTTGCTCTATTTCAGGCGTTGATCATCATCACACAACTTCATTCTAACATTTCATTGAGGTGTGTAAGAAAATAGGTCACTTCCAAAGTTACTTCTCTGCCTGTTGCCTCCGGGACCTTTAGTGCCTGTACATCTCAGCTGCACCACATTGTACACTGCACTCTGAACAGCTTTTGCCTCTCGGTCTCTTTCTGCATTATGTATCTCTGACCTCACTAACACTGAGGATGAGCGAGTGCCATAGAGTGCCATGGCCTCTAAAGCACAGAGCAGCTGGACAGAAATGAGCAGGCCAGTGAGACAATTAGTGGTTTGACACTGATGTAGGAGACAAACAGTACTGTGCAGACAGATACACACACACACACACACAGTGTTGTGGTCATCAGTGGTCAGGCAGGAAGTTCTTTTGGTCTACCCTTCCACTCGTACTGAATCATTTAAGAGGAGACTCTAGTACACAGCAGGTGTTTCACTTCTACAGAATGAAAAATAGATGGTTTTAAGTTACACAGCATCTGTGTTAGTGTTAAGAGGAATATTCTTAGAACTGATTTGCCATGCGTTAAGTCTAACTGAAGTATGTGTGTATTGATGGATACTTTCATCCCATTTATCACCTTTGGACCAAAAAGAAAAAAAAAACAGAAACGGGCTGAATATAAAGTTGGGATCTCTCTTACAGTTGCACTGAGTTTGGATATTTAGTGCTGGGTCAGCTTGAGATTCTGCTTTTAAAGACTGAATGCCGTTTTTAGTCTCTGTGCTTTCCTCATTTATACAAATCTGATGGTGTAGGAGTGCATGTGCCATCTGCCATTACAACTAACCATTTGCTATCATCCATCGCTTCAACAGAAATATCTTCCTGTTCATACAGAGAAAGATATGACCGACACAGTCACTACACGTAACGTAACAGTAAGCATAGAGGAAATGGCACAGAAGGTGATTCTGTCAGGCATCCGGTTTCGCAGCACTTTCTATAATTGCAACCTGGTGAATTGGTTGTCATGGCTACACAGAGCGTTAGGCCTGGCACACTGGGACCATTTTAAGATTATTTTAGTTTTTGATGCATTAGCAATTTCACAGGTACAAAGAGATACATACAGAGAGGTGAGATGTGATACACCGGAGCTTCTCTGCTCCAATGATGGCATTGGAAAAAAATCAGGAGATACCTTGAAGGTTGCTGCTGCTTGGAGTTTGGATCAACAGAACTTTCATCAACAGATGTAAGTTCAGCTCTTAAATGACAGTTCATCAGGGATAGACGGCACAACAAGGAGACTCTATTCAACTAGGAACGCTGAATTAACATATTTCCCAAGTGTTGAACTAAAAAAGTACAAAACATATTTACAGATTTATTTAAATCAATCGGAGATTTTTTTCAGCTCAGTTCTTGGTGTCTACATTTGGTACAGGAAATAAAATGCACAGATGAATAAGCATTTTACCCAAAATGTCGAACTATTCCTCTAAAGCACCGTACGGTACCTTTTTATGTGATTACAGATGAGTATCAGACTTCTCTGTCTTGAATGTCATCAAATGTGTACTACTGAAATTCTAGTCTAAAGCTAATATGTCATCATTTAGGATTACGGACAGCGATCAGGCCTCTCCAGTTTCAGGTAGTCTTCAGAGTAAGCAGCCCAGGTAACTCTCTCCACTCAGTGTTTGACACCCAATCGTGTCACAGGAACCCAGTGACATCTGCTCTTTATGGTAAACACCAAACAGGGCTACGGCGCCAGAGAGGAAGGTCACCGGAGACGGAAAAATGAGTGAACGTTACTTAGATGTCAACAGACACCAGATCAGTAAAGGCATCTTATCAGGCCTCTGTGTCCGCTGTTTGGCACAGGCTCGTATCAAGCTTCAGGCCTGGATCCTGCCATGTGATGAGGCTTTGCACTTTGTAGCCATGGAGCCGGAGGGCGAGTAAACAGTAGAGCCTGATGAGAGATATTCCTCTTCATCAGAATGATGTAACGATGTCTAGTCTAATGTTACTGGACTTAAAAAGCTTTCACTGGAAGTGACTCAATCATGCATGCTTTCATTCATTCATCCTTAGAAATCACTTTCTCCGTCAGAGGTCATGAACTTCGATGTAATCCCCTGACCTCTGTTTACATCCTGGTCATAAGCTAGTCGTGCCTTATGGTCACTCCAGGCCTTTCAGTCTCCTTAAACCTGACTTGACTTTATTGATTTCACCACTGAAATCAGATGGCTTTCTCTACTGGTAGGTATCATGTTGTGTGATATACAAGGCCATGTTAAAGGACGAAACAAGAAAGAATGGTTTTGTTGCCACATTTTTCTGGCAAATGCTCCGTTTTCACAGAGATGATGGTGATTCAGCACCGTGTATTCTGTATTCTGTTCATTCGCCTGCCCGACGCTGCTGCCAGTTTCGGAGTGAGCAAAGACCATAGCAACAAGAGACAGCTGGCTGCTCCAGTGTGCAAAAAACAAGTATCAAGAACAAAGCCAGATTTTGAGTACTTGTCATTTTCAGCTGGGTGTGATGTGTCTTCACTGAGTGGAGATGTGATTGTGCTGTGAGCCATAGAGTCTTGCCGGTCTGCTGTATCTCAAGCCCACACAAAAAAACACCCCCCGTATATCCCAGATACCGTACTTATTCTATTAGTTGTGTGTTGGAGGAGAACCTTCCCATCCCACTGAGGGGCACCCAAAGCAGGCGTACACAGACAGACGGACACATGCTGTGAGAAAGACCTGCCTGTCTCTCAGAGAGAGAGTGCAGAGGAGGACAGCACACAGTTCATTAAAAGTTCAACTCGTTTCACCTCATCTGATGCACTTTTCATAAGATGCAGACATATATATGTATATGTGTGTGTGTATATATATATATATATATATATATATATATATATATAACAAAATTCATGAATTGCTGACTAAACATGTACTACAATACTAGAAACATGATTTTATAACACCTAATACAGCCCCCACGCTAGGGGAGGCACGTTGTTTGAAATGCGTAGGGTGCTGAAATTAAGTCCAGTAAAGTTGACATGAATAACAGTGAAGTGAATTATATAATATGGCTTATTTGACCACAACAGAGTTGTGCCAACAACAGTATTTTTATTCAGCAGTATTCATATGTCTTCATGATATTAAAGGATCGATGGCTGACTTATATATCCAACTGTTCTTCCCGCACCACTGCCCAGTCTCTCAAAAAACTTTCAAATAATCAGGAACTGAGGTTCCCTGTATTTTCGCACCAGTCAGGCTTCTCTTCCGCGCTTACAACAGGTACAGAATGCTGCACCCAAAGAAGGGAACATTTTACTCACTGGCTCCCCGTTTGGTATTGACTTCCTTACAAGATCTTTGTGTTTGTGTTTAAATCCCTGTATAGTCTCGCCCCAGGCTGCAACAGTCTTGTCAAAAACCTTCTGGAGACTTTCTCAGTATCCGCACCAAGACTCTGGAATAGTCTCTCTGGAAATATAAGAACAGCAGAATCTCGACTCGTTTAAAAGGCATACGGTCATTCCTTCGCCTACCTCTGCAACATATGCATGAATGTGTGTATGCAGACAGTGCATGTGTGGACTATGCATTTAATTACTTGTTGTTATGTTCTTTATTTAAAGCACTCTAGCACAAACCTGGCTGTTTCTAAAGCCCTCAGCACTAAATAAATTTGACCTTGACCTTATTATAAACCACTGTAACTCACTTGGGAATCATGAAATGAAATCGCTCATTTAAATTCAGCCCAGTACAGCACACATAATATTTTTAATAATCTTTCACAAAGAGGAGGACATCTGTTCTTTTAACGAACGAATAAACGATCTTCATACTCAGGCACAGTGACATTTCAAATCTTGGCATCTTCGCATCTTATTCTCAGGGTACACCTGATAACGCCGGCGTTCCAGATGTTTGAGAGTCAAGGTTTTCTGTGCCAGGCGAAAGGCCGGTGGTGAAAGCGTAGATGTTTTATGGGCACAGATGTTTTTATGGGGTGGGGTGGGGTTGGGGGGAGCGACTGGCACTCTGGTTTGTAAATCAGCCACAGGGGAGCAATCTCTCATCTAACTTTATCACTCTGTCACTTTCTCATCATTTTTCACACCTATGTTCTTTTTCGCATCCTCTCACCTTTTGGCTGTCATTCGCAGGCCAAAAAAAAAAAAGAACACATAACACATCCATGTCCTCCAAAAAGTAACAGATAGTTACCTTCAGCTGGCCACTGCTAGTGCCGAGTAAGTGCAATGAGAAGTCACGTAAAGATTCTGCAAGAACGCGTTTATCTTGCTAATTTCTGAAACTTTTATTCTTATTATTTTCTAGACAAACATTCAAATCATCCTTTGCAGAAAAACCAACAACTCATACATCAGTGCACCCACAATGCCCTGCATCTGTAGGTGCCTCATCATTTTAGCACCACCTTCACACTTCGGAAAGGACACATCCTATGTGTAGCCGCAAGCTCAGTAATCCATCTCTCTGTCTTCTCCTCAGCGCACGGCACAGGCTCCCTGCTATAGGCTTAAAGGTGGAACATAAAAGGTTGCCAAGCAAGGTGAAAAGAGGAAAATGAGGCGTAGGGCACATCTGTGCAGGACACAGGGGGTCTTGTCAATTTGGGAGATGCTTAATGTCATTGTCTAACTAGTTTAGAAGGAGATGGGAAAATTAGACTAGAGGGCGCTTATGTAATTAGAAACCACTCATTGCTTTTTAACCAGATTGTGATGCGATGTAATAATAGTTAAGAGACTTGTTATCATTACGTCTTATGAAGAATAAATGTACACTGTGTAAAAGAGGCATCAGTGAATGACAGCTGAACTCTTGGTGATCTTTGAGTCCTCCTAGACTTTATGTCCTTCTGTTCGCTCCTTAAAAACCTCTCTCATCCCATCATTTTTGACTGCTAACATTTCCAGCATGAACAGGAGGCTTAGGAGGTTAAGATCCCTCAAAAAGCAGCAGGTGGTTCAGTTATTACAAATTCATGCTTTGCAGCCAAATGTTGTACAAAACCACTTTCGTACAAGACAGGTAGAATAGTTCCATTTGATGGAATAGTACAACCATAAAAAGAACATTTAGCTTTTTTCAACCCAGCACAGAACACATGATACTGTCAGTGTGGATTTTATGATAGGGCCCGGTGATAATATTCTATATTTTTCTAATTTTTCTAAATCCCAGACTAAATAGCCAAAGTGTCACGAGTACTGATACTGGCAAGGAGAACCCAAAAGCACGACACTGAAGCAGACAAGTTCGAGGGAAGATCAGTTTACTAAGTCCAGAAACAGGTAGGGTCAAAACCAGGAGATCAAAAAACAGGCAAGCAAATCCGACGGGGGGCAGGCAGGAATCCAAAATCCACGACAGGCAAAAACAGGATCAGAACAGGAAGTCAAAAAACAGGGATTGCTGGAGCGCTTGGCGAAACAATACAAGACACTCTGGCAGGGATGAAATGAAAATGGACTAGTATATATACCCTGAGGAGCTAATGAGAAAATGGGCTGCAGGTGTGGAGATGGGCGGGGAAAACCAGGTGAGGGGAATGAGCTGATCAAGGAAGATGGGACCTGAAATGACAGGAGAGTAGTTAAAGAGACAAGGGACCGAATAAAGAAAGACAGGGTGTGACTATGTTACACAAAGCCTGATTTTACTTATTTCTTTGGACATCCATTGGAAACATTGCTGGCTTTTTTCTTTTTATGGTTTACTTATTGACAGTAATAAAAATATAGGATGTTGTTCTCTTATTCTTTAGCAACTTCATGAGTTTCCAAAAGGTGGAAACTGTATGTTCAGCAGTTAATTGCGCAAGATATAAGAGGGCAGCAGGTGAGCAGGTTACAGTCCCTGTGTGGAACTTTCCAAGAAGGTGATTGTAACCCTGGGGAAGAAGTGTTTAAAGCTGCATAGGGCTTCTACCATTTTCTCTAGCGAGGAGAGGATTCTCCACTTTGTTTACTGTGTAATCCCATCCATCTTTTCCATTGAAGTCTCTGCTAAAGACAAAAACACTGACATTATATCCCACAGAGGGAAATACAGCAGAACCACAACAGACTCCGTGGGAGGAAGGGCAACACAGGGCCAGAAAACGTTTATTGGCACATCAGAGAAAAAAGTAGTACAATAAGAGGATTAGAGATGCCACCTTGCACTCAACATGCTCACAGAAAATAAAGTGAGTGAGTCACTGTGCGACCTAATCCCTCCATTGATTCAGCTGATGTCGTGAAAAGGGAAAATCCAGTTACGATGAGGACGGGCCAGAAGTGAATCAACACTTCACACAGCGTGACGCAAGGGAAAGCCTTAAATACCAGACAAAAAGATTTGATCGGGGCGAATACAATGCCACTTTGTTCACCATGTCATCCGTCCTCATACCTAAATGTCACTCGCGTGTCTTGTATTTCTGTTTTTATTCACTCCTTACATGCCTCTGGTCTTATCTGAATCTTTTCTATATCTGTCCTGGCTGCTGTCTCCGTCTTATCTCTTCTGTCTGGTCTCTCCTGGCTTTCTCTGTCACAAAATATTTAAATATGTAAACCTCTATTATTCACCAATAATTAGAAATTCTCCTAAAATCACTCACCATTGACTCCATACTCCCTTGAGGGTGACACTACTTTGGTTCACATTTGTGGCTTTGAGTGAAATTTCTAAACATCTATCGTCCTTGTAGATAGCACTTTGTCTTTTGCTTAATGACTAAATACCAGCTGTACTCATGTTCATCCATGATGACGCAAACTACAAACTTTTTTACAGGAACTTTAACAGTCCCATCTTTCAGGCTTTTTTTTTTCTTTTTTCCAAAATATATTTATTGGTTTTACAGAACAATTACACTACTGCAACACTTCACAAACAGAACCAACAACAATCACTCACGCACACACACACACACACACACAAACTTGCACAATATTAATGTATAGGTTTGCCAAATCAAAGCAAGAGAGAAAAAACAAAACAAAATAAAATAAAATGTAATAAGGGTCACCCTTAAAAAAACATTTAAATATACACACAAAAGAAAAGCAAATAAATAAATAAATTTACATTCCAGATTCTACAATGCTCATATATGGTTCCCAGAGATGCACAAACTCTTTCTGTTTTCCTTTAGTAATATGTGTTAGTCTTTCCAGTCCAAGGCACTGTAATAGTTCCTTTATCTTTCAGGCTTTTAATCAACAGATAGATTTCCCCCCTTTTAAAGTATTTTTTTTTGCCTTCTTTTGTTAGATTCAGTGAGAGTGAAATGATTGAGATAATGAAAAGGTGCGGGAAAGAATAAAGAACCCTGATAAGCACATAATAAAATGTCTGTCTGTGAGAGATGTGCAGGACCAGAGGAAGGCTACGGATAAAATATATAGCGTGAAAAAAAAAACCTTGAAAAGCTTTGTTTCCACCTCTGGGAAAATGAGCATATCCTGGCAACACATCAGGTAATTGTTGAACTTCTAATCCTGTTGAGAAAAACTCTCCCCACCCCCTTGTTCATCCCTCCTTTGATCAAGCATGAAGCAGAGCATGGTGAAAGCAGTGTGAAAAGTAGGCTAGCTCTTTGGCTCTGCAGTCCGTCATGGCCCAGTGAGTGCCCACTCACACACACCTTTTCCAGGACAGGATAGCTTGCACAGGAGGATATTAAATATTCAGTCTCCTACTTCCTGGCCTGTGGGGAAGGGAGACTTGTGGCTAATTACTGAGAAAATGAATATGGAGTGTGCGTGTGTGTGTGCATGTGTGTGTGCATGTGTGTGTGTGTGCGTGTGTGTGTGTGTGTGTGTGTGTTGTGGCAGGGCGTGGTTAGGTGTTAAGATAAAGATGAGTGTGCATCAGTAGCAGCAGGCTTGATCGGATTCATCTTCCGTTTATGCAAACAGGAAGTGGGACGGGCAGTCTCCATGACCTCAATGCTTGTCATTAGGAGCTAATGAGGTAACAGCACTAACTGTAACCCTCTTTAACGACGCATCTGAGTGTTAATGTCCCTGATGCACAGTAAAACATATTCACCCGAATGCATTTCCACTTTAGTGCCTTTTACGCAGTGTGCTCAATTTTTTTTTTTTTTTTGTGTGCTCTCTGTGTGGCAGCCTCATAAGGATGTTCAGATTCCAAATTTGTGAAACATAACACGCCCACATGCTCATTTCATATTGCCAAACCAAGGAAACTTACAGGTCTCAGCTTTATGTGCTTCATTTCCTCTGTGTCACAGATTTGTCACTGTACAGAGTGTCCTCTTTCGCCCTATAATCTCCTCTCTGGCTGACCCCAACGGGCATTCTGCTAGGCCAGGAGGGGAAAATGTGAGTAAGAGAGATAATTTGATGGGAGGTGGAGCTGGTCATGCTTCAGTACAAGCACACCTTGGTCCATTCTCTTTTGTATACAGCATGATTCATTAGCAACGTCCAAACCTGGTCAGCGCGTAAAGCTAGATTAGTCTTGATCTGATGAGTGCGGTTTCCACTGGACGCTCCGTTTTAGAGTTGAGGCTCAGTAGCAAATGCCACTCAGCTCTTGTGTCTGTCTTTGGAAATGTTGCTGCTAAATCGATGCGTCTCTCCAGACTTTGGTGGTTTCTGATAACCTGATCTGACCTCCGTGACCTCAAAAAAACACTCAAAACTCTGACTCTAACTTTTGTCTGTTACTGGGGATGTTTCATCTTGATATTAGATATTTTATTCCCGTGGGTGAGATTATTCAGTAACAAGAAATCTACCTCTAATGGGTCGTGTTTGAGAGTTTCCTTTCTTCACTTGGGTCTCATGGGATCCAGACCGGGAGGCAGGCTATTTCAGGGAAAGCTCTGAGTTAATTTTTTTGTTTTTTTTTTGGGCTGCCCTTTAATTCACTCTCACAGTTGAACTATTTGGCTGCTGGAGTTAAGATGCTTTTATTCTAGTCCTTTTCCTGCCTTCTGTCACCTCTACTGCAGCAGGGTTTCTCTGCTTTTAGTCCTTCTCTTCTCAAAGGCCAAGGTGTACAAGCAGTCACCTGTCAAGATTAATTAAAGCTTATGGCCGGTAATTGGTGCTAGGGAATAATCCTGCTCGCCACTGGCCTGGGACACAGGCTCCACAGTGACCTTGTGCTAGATTTTCATACTGACTCACGAATAATAGGTGTGGCACACCTACACACCCACAACTGTGCAGGCTCCTTAATCCACAGCACTATGACTGAGCCCTATTGTACTGAGCAGATTATATCATTAGTAGGTTGCTCAATGCTTCAGAGGTCTCCAGTTGCCTGTCAGGCAGGCTCACTGATCATGCATGGTGTGCTTTGTAAAACAAGTACTACATTGTGGTTTTTCTTGTAGCTTCAGGGTTGAAGCAGACAGAATAAAAATGGAGAGGGAGAGGAACAAGTGTGTAAATCTATCAATACAATCTCAACCTCCCTCCTTTCCTGTCTCTCTTTTTGATATCAAGACTTAAGAAGGGGAAAAAACCCACGCCAGAGATCACATTAGCTCTGACATGACATTTCGTGAATGCTTCAGAGACAGTAGCCAAGAAGTTAAATGGGCCGTGAACTAATATCATCAGAAAATGCCATCAATTGGGATATTTTAGCCAGCTCTGAAAATTTAGTGTCACAAATGGAACCGCAGCAGTTTGACACATTGAAATGGAGTTTCTCATGGGACTGACTTTCTTCCTCTGACATTGTTGAAGCACTATTTCACTTTAGTGGAGGATTTTAACTTTCAGCATGTAGTTCAGGGACAGACAACTGCTAATTTTAGCTCCACTGGTCATCTACGGTCACATTCAACCTTCAATATACCTTTAAACATTGAAAATTGCAGAGGCGATATGACTCCGTCATATGTATAGTCTGTGTTGCATGCTGTAGAAATACTGTCTGTGTCTACTTTTTTCTTGCTTGTTGTGAGAATAGTTGCGATCACTTAAAACCAAAAGTGCCAACCTCATGGTGGCGCTAGAGTAAAGTCACCAAACACCAAAGTCAGTAGGATTCATCCTCTGCTGACCTTGAATGCCTGTAGAAAATTTCATGACAATCCATCCAATGATATATTTCAGTCAGTGGCACAGACACATTCCTCAGACATTGTTGTGTATTCTTCAGTATTTTTCACAGCTGTTTTCTTCTGTGTTTTCCAGATCCTGGCGATTATCTCCATCCTCTTCATTGTGCTGTCCACCATTGCCTTGTCTCTGAACACCCTTCCGGAGCTGCAGGACACAGATGAGTTTGGCCATGCCTCGGATAACCCACAACTGGCCCATGTGGAAGCTGTGTGTATTGCCTGGTTTACCATGGAGTACTTGCTTCGCTTCCTCTCCTCCCCCAGCAAGTGGAAGTTTTTTAAGGGTCCTCTGAATATTATCGACCTGCTGGCCATCCTGCCCTACTACGTCACCATCTTCCTGACAGAATCCAACAAGAGTGTGCTGCAATTTCAGAACGTCCGTCGAGTGGTTCAGATTTTCCGGATCATGAGGATCTTGCGTATTTTGAAGCTGGCTCGTCACTCCACAGGTCTTCAGTCTCTGGGCTTCACTCTGAGGAGGAGCTATAATGAGTTGGGCCTGCTGATCCTTTTCCTGGCCATGGGCATCATGATATTCTCCAGCCTGGTCTTCTTTGCAGAAAAGGATGAAGAGGACACTAAGTTCAAAAGCATCCCAGCTTCCTTCTGGTGGGCTACCATTACTATGACAACAGTAGGCTATGGAGATATCTACCCAAAAACTCTACTGGGGAAGATAGTTGGAGGTTTGTGTTGCATTGCTGGAGTACTGGTGATAGCCCTGCCTATCCCCATCATTGTGAATAACTTCTCTGAGTTCTACAAAGAGCAAAAGAGGCAGGAGAAAGCCATCAAGAGAAGAGAGGCTCTGGAGAGGGCTAAGAGAAATGGTAGCATCGTCTCTATGAACCAGAAAGATGCATTTGGCCGTAGTATGGAGCTCATGGATGTAATGGTGGAAAATATTGATGGGAAAAAGGAGAAGGTGCATGATAATCATGTGTCTCCTTGTCCGCCAAAAGGGATACCCAAACTCAAGTCACAGATGAGCTCCAGCAGCCCTACCAAGACCCTTGAACCGAGCTACCAAGAGCACGCCATGCCGTCTAGCAGCCCTCAGCATCTCAGCGCACAGAAACTAGAGGAGATGTACAACAAGATGGCTAAGACCCAGTCACAGCCTGACCTCAACAGCAAGGAGAAAGGGCCACTGTCGAAAGCAGTTAAAGCTGAATTTGAGATGGAAAGCATCCCGACTAAAGCCATCTCGAGCACAGCAGAGGCCATTACAGACATGAGGAGCATGTCCAGCATTGACAGCTTCATCAGCTGTGCCACTGACTTTCCTGAGAGCTCTCGCTTTTCCCAAAGCCCCATCAGTAGCATACCAGGGAGGGTCAGCACCAATCCCAGTCTGGAGCCCACTTTGGAGAATGAGCATGAAGGATCCCAGGGCACCACTACACCCCTGATAGGAGAAAGCACCAAGCATGGCCCGTATTCTGGCAGTCCCAAGAGTGTGCACTTCAAAAACCCACTCAAATGCTCACTCAAGGTCAGCTTCAGAGGTGGGGAGGATTCGGGGACCGGGGTCCTCTCTGACAGCTCATCAGTCCAGAGTCCTGAGGTGTCTGTCTACACAACTGCCAGCAGCAGGACACCTACCAAGAGCCCGGAGAATTTACCGCCTAGCATCTTCACATTCCACGATTCATCGATCAATAAATTCATTGATGCTGACACCGATGAGGAGGAGCACCTGCATGATGGTTCAGGCACCAAACCAACCCAGAGACTCCTGGAAAAAGCCAACCACACGGAGGACGTGCAGAGGAGGCGGGGGAACAGCACACTGCCACTAGAAGGGCAGGAAAACCATGTGGCTCAGGAACTACAGCCACTTCAGGGAGAGCAGAGTCACTCTAACGCTTAAAAGTTGAATACATGCAGGAGAGGAGGAAGCAGGAGGGGGAATAAGAAGCACAGTGAACACATGAAAACTGAACTTCCCAAAAATATGAAACGCACTGAAAACATTTGAAGAATAACAATATAAAATGCTTCTCTCATGAAAATACAACAAGCGTGGACAACGGGAAAGATTTTTTGTGTTTTGCTCTCAAATTTTTTCCTACCAAGGACTCCTAAATAAATTAATTTAACCGAGGACTCTAACAGGTTTTAAAAATGGCAAGGAAGACCCGTCTGATAATTTGTACTATTTATACATTTATTTTAGCCCAGAATATCATCTAATAATTCAGCCTAGTTGTAAGAGTATAGAATATGATTTTTTATAAGCAAAAACCTATTTTTCTGACCCTGGATACCAACTTAAAGCCACTATAGCAAAAGCTGTCCAAACCAGTAGCAAACCACAGAGGGCATTGAAACATGGCGCTGTAAAACTGGGAAACTTAATCAGCTGAGATAGTTCAAATACTTCTGTTGTAGTGTGAAGGGGGAACATTTTTAAGTTTAAGTCATGATTATACAGTGTATAATTATGGCATTACAAAGGCATCAGTGTGTTGGGAAATGTATAGTTTGCTTCCTTTATCTTCCTTCCTCAAAACTGGCCTTAGTTTATGTTGTCGCCCATGTTTTATGTTTGTGTTTGTACGAGTGAGAAAGAGAGACGTGGACGGACAGACGTATAAAATATAAGAGTGTGCAATGATTATCTTTCATATACAGTATATTTATTGTGACGTAAGACTTATTGGTCTCTTGTCTTAAGTGTGGACTTGAGGAGAATGTGTTTCAGTCTGTTTCTGTTCATCAGGAGTTTAGTGTCTTGCTCGTCGATATTTTTTACTGCACTGAAAGCGTTTCGACAAAACAGAGAGACACTGTGAGGCTACATCCATCGATTTCCTTCATGTTCCCATTGTGCCCGACTGCTGGCAAGAGAGAGCACCTTAACGTGATAATTCTTTTTATTATGAATGCAGAAAAGGAAAACTCTTTATTCTTGTCTGTTTACTCGTTTTGATTGTTTCTAAATGTGTGTGTGTGTGTGTGTGTGTGTGTGTGTGTGTGTGTGTCCCTCAGATTGGTGGAAAAAATCAAAAAAAGCGTATTGTGTCATTTCAAAACTTTCTCAAAGGTGTTCCGGAGGAATCATGATTCCTATTGTAGCTGATAATCTGAACTTCATGTAGAATGACAGTGCTTACTGTACGAGCATCACCACAGCTGGAAAGACAGCACTGAAAATCACAGAGATTTTCCGCGTTGAGCCTCCAGCTGTGTAGTGTTTGAGTGTGAATATTGTAACTATATAACTACAGAAGTAGAATATTACAAGAAAACACATTTATTGTACAAGAAAAAGAATCAAAATAATTTATATTTTTAAGATATTTTCTAAAAAGAATGGACTCGTAGACAAATATATTGTGCTAATCTCGTAGTTTTGCATTTCAATATACATTATGTACTGCATTATTTTGACGGAGTTGCATTTATTAGATGATATACTGTCGTAGATACATTTGTATTGTTTGCTACTGTCTCCCTGTAAATGTCTGTCCCTCTATCCTCGTGTGCAATGTGAAGAACCAAAGAATTGTTCTTTCTGATAACTCATACAGACGATATTTTATCTCAAAATGTTCGAAATGTAAGCATTCCTTTTCTAAACAGCAGAATCTGATATATTTCAGGGAGCCGTACTTGCTCATTCGGTACAAACATGTCGACGGAGAAGAAAAGCTGCTGACGATATTGAAAAGAGAGGAACGAAGGAAAAAAAAGGAGAGACGCGGCACTTTATTTTACATCCATTCTGAAAAGCTAATTCGATTATTTACACACTGTGGATCTTGCCAAGTGGTTCACTTCCAGAAATCCCAAACATTATGCTCATATGAGTTCACATGACATCTCTTCCAAACATAAAGCCACCTCGCAGCATTGTACAGCTCGCCTCTAAGGCGCACAAACAGCATGGAGGTACCTTGTGTGTCTGTTGGGGGCTTTAGTTTCGACCAAATATCCTGCATCCTGCTTTTCTGTACGCACCTGACTCCAAACATATGGCCGGTCTGAGTTTAGATCATCTGGTGCTCTCATGCTCTTCATTAATCACGCAAGCATGGTTTTATAACATTATAAAGTACACCACATATCACGCAAGCATGCTACAAAGCATCTATTTTTAGTAGTATCTATTTAAAGTAGTATTTACTCTGTATGCCTGTTTACAATCATGAGACATAATATGAGTTAGATATTTCTGTGCCTTTGCTTTTAATAAACGCCTGCCCCGCATACTGAATCTGTCGCTATCTAATGGAGACTGAATGACAGCTAAACAAAGTGTACAGCAAATAAACACACAGTGAACTGGGTCACCGAGCTCTCAGACTGCTATATTAGATGTCCGTACTTTCCTGTGCAGTTACACTTAAACGCGCCCAACATTTACATGATAAGGGCCCCGATCAAAAACAAAACAAACAGGTGCACCACACTCTCAGCAGTAGAGCGAACCACCGCTGTTTCCATGGCGATGGTTGAGATGAACTGGATGGCTCATATTTGATGCAAGCAAGGAGCCTGATTTGTAGAAATGAAGTCTCAAACATACGCAGTGTTTACGTTCTGTTAATGCATTCATTCATCCGCTCCTTCATTCATCTATGTTTTTCCCTCCTCGCCTGCAGCTTCAATCTGCTGAGGTTTGAATTTATTGAGGAAGCAACAAACAGAAAACTGGATTTTCCTCCTTTATTTCACTCTCTGTCTGTCACAAAAACATCACATGTATCTCAGCAAGACAGAGCATGACTACAGCAAACCAAGGTGTTGTTGCAATGATGTGTATATTCATTCTCATCCACCTTATCCCGCAGAGGGGGTGAGTGTGAAATGTGAATGGAATAGGAACAAGCAGTGTGTGACAGAGAGAGAGCTGTCATCCTGATTACAACTGACATCCCTAATGACGAGTGTAGCACTCTGCTTCTTCACACGTCCAACTCTTTAACACAAACATCATTTAAAACATTGTCTGTGAGCTCTTTTTTAGAAAGTAAAGCATGCCCCGAGACAGGAGAAATACCATCATATTACATCATTTACAAACTAAGTTACACGGCCAGATCATGCACACTGGCACTGGTGTGATTTTCCATTACAAGCTCAGGCCTTGTGGGTGAATCTTTTGTGCAGAATGACAATGCAAAAAAAAAAATGGCACTTGGGTTGAGGATGTGTTCATTTCTGTGATTCTAAAAATATCATCCTGGGCATGCAAAGGGAGGGCCTGGGCCAACAGGAAAGGCTCAGTTACACCAATGTCTTTGGTCAGACGGTGTCATGAGAGTTCTGGGGAACAAACTTTTGAAACAGGAATCTGACAAAAAATGGAAACTATACAAATAGTCACTGGTGTGTGGGATCTGTTACAGCCCTTAACGCTGCATGGTAATAGGATAAAAATGTCAGAAGGACAAATGGTGATGTGGCTCTCACTACTCATGGCATTAAAAAGAGAAGAGAAGACTGGATAGATAAGAAAGGGTCTCACAGAGTGGAGATTCATTAACATTTATCACAAAACAGTCAAACATGCAGTAAACACCGACAGAAGAATCGAGCCTCTCCAAATAAGCCATAGTTAAATGGTAACAACTCTTTCCTCTGTTGGATGAACGTTAACAATATCCTTCTTGCTTTTTTTCCCCCTTGTTTTCTGAACTGCACTTTATTGATTTGTCTGTATTAAATACTTTGCTCTTTAGTGAACATGCAAATAAAAATGTCAACATACATAAGATACACATTGGTTCAAATACAGTTTTCCAAAAGCACAAGTGTTAATAATGTCAATAAGAATCCTTTCATCAAGCACAATATGCCACACGAGAGGTTTAAGCCAAATACTGACACAAAATTGGATTTTTCAGAAATGTACCCCTTCTTCAGGGAAATAATCACCTCTGTTCAACTCACACAGGTCTGTAACTGCCCTTACTGTGTCTGGGAATATGTTTGTTTTGTAAAGTTTCATACTTTGTACCAGTTGACTTTGTAGAATAATATCTTTGTGGTTTCTTGTTGTTCGACGCATGTAGCGCTGTTAAACTGTTAAACTTTGACACACAGAACTTGTAAATATCATCTAAGAAGCTATAGGAAAATGTCTATGATCAGCAATTTTGAAGCAATTTTCTCCTTTTACTGACTGATGCTTAATAAAAGACAATAATCCAGTGTTTGGTGCCACGAGCCTCACTTTATGAACTCAGATGTAACCAATTTATTTGATTAAATAAAAATCTTATCTAAATTATCAGAGGATGTAAATCCCAAGTGTGTGGTTGGGTCCGCTCCTCTTACCACAAGCTGTGGAGAGGTGGTTTCGCTATTTTCTATTTATTATTTTTTATTATTAAATCATCTGAGTTTTTACTCTGGTTACACGGACATGTTTTCATTAAACCACTGAGTGTACTACATGAGAGCCAGCAGTGAGATTGTGCAATGACTGAGCCTGTTGTTTGGGCACGGACCTGAATATCTTAGACAACAGCACCCTCCAGTGTTCTGGATGAAATAAAGAGAGGACACTCTATGGGACAACTGACATTCATGGTAACATGTGTACAGTAGTTTTAAATCCTTGTTTTTACAAAGTAAATGGTACGTAGTAAATGATCAGTTCATGGATGATGGGCGATCAGCAAAATAAAGAATTGTTTTCATTAATTTACATAATATTAGGGCTGAAATTAAAATGTATTTTTATTACCCTGTTAAAATGCCCATCATGACATCCCACAGACAAAAGCGACTTCTTCAAATGTCTTGTTTTGTCTGATCGACAGACCAAAACCCAAATAAAGTCAATTTACACTGAAAGAAAACAGAGAGGAAACACATTGAGCAAACTAGAACCAGCTAATGTTTGGCATTTTTTGTTTTATTAACACCTTCAGTGATTGTATCGATCAAAAATGTATCCGATTTCTTTTCGATCGACTAACTCTTTTGGTTCAACATTGAGTTCATAACAGAAATTTGTCCTATATTCATTAGCCTAGTTAATTATATTGACACCCATCATAAACAACTCCTCTCAACCCCTGTGTGAGACTGTGGAGGCCTTAAACAGCTCCTGATAAGTCTTTATCAGCCTTGTGTATACGAGCTGCTGTGACAAGTGAATTTCCCCGGTGTGGGATCATTACAGTCTATCTTATCTCATCTTATTAAACTATGACAATCTTAGTACGATAAAGTGTTGTAATAAACTGATAATGTAAATATTTGTAAATATCATCTAAAGCAGGCAAGAGATTCCTGTCTGTTATTACATCATGCTCACGATCAAAGTTTTAAAAAGGATCACGTCACAGTCAATGCTGGTCACAACTTAAGACTTTTCCCATCACACAAACAGTCTTAACTTCCACGAGAAACAATATCTCTGCAGCAAAAACTTGCATAAACCACTAAAGCCTGGGTGGTTAGATGTGGAATACAACCAGCAGAGGAAAAGGAGTTCTTCTACAAAAATGGAATGCTATATATCAGGGATTTGTGCACACGAGCTAAGCAGTTTATCACCTTAACATTTAGCTCAGAGATGGATAATCCGCCTCACATCATGGATCAGGAATAACTTTTTATAACAGATGAAAGGAATGTCTACATAAGAGGAAACCAGTGATGGATACAATGCTAAAAATATCATACTTGTGTGAAAGTATTTCACTGTAAAAGAAAAGATCTTACATAAAAGTGAAACATAGCCCGGAGTAAAAGTTATGAGCAACACTGGTATTTGTGGTTGGCAGCTCTAAGAGCATTGAGTGACAGAGTTTAAATGTTTGGAAAGTGCAAAACACTCTTAGTGGCAAAAAGCTGTCAATCAAAGTAGATTTCTATTCAGATTTATTCACAAAGCATTCGGGAAAGGAGGCTGTATCCAGTTTGCAGGTTAAAGCAGTCAGTCACATCCATGTGTTGACACTGAACCAGAGTCCTTTATTATTTATCCTGGCCTTTAAACACTAAAGATCACTCTGAAAAGTCCTGAGGAACACAATAATTACTGGCTGACTCAGAGCTCACTGCAAAACGTCTCACAACATCTTGACGTGAGACGAGTCACAGAAAAATCTAGAGCCGCTGCATACTTTTGACTGAAGCCTTAAACCCACGGTTCTTTAACTCTTAAAAGGTTCATTCGGGGTCAAAGAAGTTTCATTTTCTTGCACGTAACTAATGTGAGGCTTCAGCAGTCCAGTTACACAATTGAAGTGTGAGTTTGCCAAAGTTGCAGTCTTTCTAACTTTAGAAAAAAAACATGTAAACATCAGAGTGCAGACACCTGAAATGTGGGTGCTCGGCTGTCCAGAAGGCGGTGGGTTTGTGGGAAGAATGAAGCTGTAAAAAGTTGAAGGTGTCTGTGCCAAGCCTTGCTCTAAACATGACTCAGCAATAACAAGCTACTGATAACATAAAAATATGTAAAGTCATAATGTGGCATGCTCAGATAATCACACTTACATGTCTACATCATGGGATCTATGCTTATATATGTCTCCCTGGGTTTGATGATATAAGTGTTATATGCTGGCTTTGGCCTGTTATCTTAATCTCTGCCTCATTGTTTATGTGCGTGGGTTTAGTCTGTCCGCTTCTTGGTCATCAGACAAAAAGCCCTTCTATTGGTGGCCACCATCAGTCGGTGTCCTAATCCTGCACACACAAGTTACATAAAACACCCATCCAATCCGGAGCCACACAGAGAAACACCTTGTGTTGTAATGAGTAATGTGACAGGACTCCATTACCCAGCATGCCTAGGGAGTATTGAGCATGCTCAGTAGACACCACAGGTAGTTGTAGGACATGCTAACAGGTACGGCATGCGGATTTGATGGCTGATGCACTAGTAGTGAATAAACGTCCAAATGAGACCAGCTTCAAGCCTCCTCTTCTTATAGTAAATACAAAGACAGACAAAACACACCTAACACTCTGAGGCTTGGTGGTCTGCTTGTGTTCCTCACTAACTTCTCCAGACTGCAGCATCATGATTTTTATAGTGGACCTGTTGCTGATGCTCATCGACCTCACCTACTCCATCCTAAATGCCATCATCCAGACTTTCCTCCAGCCGAGGCTGAAGTGCATTGATGGGGAGCTCTGTTTGATAACAGGTGCCGGGGGCGCGCTGGGTCGTCTGTTCGCCCTGGAGTTTGCCAAAGAGGGAGCGCGCCTGGTGCTGTGGGACTGCAACACGGCTGCCAATGAGCAGACTGCCAAGCTGGCCCGGGAGCTGGGAGCTCAGGTGCACACTTTCACAGTGGACCTGTCCAAGCGCCAGAGCATCTATGAGACGGCTGGCAGGGTGAGAGAGGAGGTCGGGGAAATCTCCATACTGGTCAACAACGCGGGTGTGGTGGCCGGGCGGAGGCTGCTGGAATGTCCCGATGAGCTTTTGGAGAGGACGCTGCTGGTGAACTGCCACGCGTTATTTTGGGTGAGGCTCTGTTTGACGCACGCACCTTTTACGCACAATTAAAACAAGCATTAAAACTCCACCTTTACTAGACACAGAGCTGCCATGAGTTACATAACATCTATTCAGTATGGTCCTCCTCGGGTTAGTGTTTGTGCACTCATGTGTGAAGGCATCAGAGCAGCCTGTGCCACACCATCACACTACAGTCATGCCCCCGTGACTGGTACATGTGTCCAAGTGAACATGAGGTTAGAAGTGGGCTCATCCCCCCACCCAGAATAAAGGGAGTGCACCAGTCAAAGCTGCATGTGATTATGCGCTTGATCCTCTGAAAGCCTCAGCTATGCAATACAATACAATACGCTCATTAGTACCAAATATCAAATATACCAGCAACAGACATACAGTGGGCGGGTGGTGAGTAAGTACTTTCCAATACTCTAATACCCCTGATCTGGCAGAGAAGAGCGTCTCTCTGTTGGGTATAGTTGGCAGATGCCCCAGACCAGCACATGGGCAAATATGGGCTGATGGGCTCTTACTAAACTCTAGCAGCTCCCAGTCTCTGGAAAATGTAGGAATATAAGGAGTAGCAGCTTAAATAATAGAAATCTTAAAACAAGATTTGGACACCTCAAAAACAGTGTATGTACAAAAGTCACTGCCAGTTTAGTTGACACTGTGCTGAAGTATTTCAACACTTTTGGTTTCTAGAGTCCGAATCCATTTCACTATTTTAGGTTATTTTGTTTCCATGTCTTTTTATACATACGAAATAAACATTTAGGTGTTTATTTTTATTACACGTAGTCTGTTTGAGTCTGTAGATTTCTCTAAATTCACCAAAGGTTAATATTAGATAATGCACCATTTGCTTATTCAAGCAAAAACAAAAAAGGAAAGAAGAAACTGTAATACACAAATAATTGTCCTAATGTAAGTGATCAACTGAGGAGGATCACGCTGATAGCTATTAGTTACATTTTTTTACTCTATTCATTCATCTGTAATGTCTTAAAAAAAATGCCAGGATTTTAAAAGTAGTTTTTTCAGAATTAATTCATGTTCTGACAGAGTGATAAACGGATATTAACACTCGCTCAGTGATAATCTTTGATTAATATATCAACAAAATCAAATACCTGGTTTTATCCTGGCTCAAAAAAAAGAAAGATTGTTTTAACGCAAGTAATCAATTGGAAACCCTTTTTAAAACCATCCAAACAGATGACGAAGGCCTTCCTGCCTCAGATGAAAGTAAAGAACCACGGTCACATTGTAACCGTTGCCAGCGCTCTTGGGCTGTTCAGCACTGCATGTGTAGAGGTAAGACACATGATTAATGACTTCCTAAACCACAAACCGAACAGACAAATCCTCCAACGTAGAAGACTTTTAAATGCTTGAAATGACTTTGCCATATTTACTTTGCTCTTTCAGGATTACTGTGCCAGTAAATTTGGAGCTGTTGGTTTCCACGAGTCATTGACACACGAGCTGGTTGCAGAGGGCCATGTCGACATCAAAACCACTTTAGTCTGCCCTTATATTGTAGACACAGGAATGTTTGCAGGCTGTGAAATCAGGTGAGCTGCCACTATTTGTGATTTTGTAACTTTTTGTGGTCATTAACATAGACAAACATGCTATATTCTCCAATTTCTGTTTGACATCTACCAGGAGGGAGCTTCGGAGTCTTATTCCACCTCTGGATCCGCTCTACACTGTTCAGCAGTCCATGAAAGCCATTTTAGCCGAACAGCAAATGATTTGCATCCCGCGCCTGATGTACATCCCCTACATTGCACGAGCGTGCGTATAACATATTTATCAAACACGTGGAGCAAAGCTGTTCCTAAGATCATTAAAAGGTGAACTGTGGCCGAGATGATAAATGTTTTTCTTTCTCTAGATTGCTACCTTGGGATGCAAACGTGGCAACGTATCGCTTCATGGGAGGCGACAAATGCATGCTACCTTTCATCAAGAACGCAGAACTGAAGAGCTGCAACGGCCACATCAAATCTTCCTAACACCTCTCTGCCAGCCTGTCTTAAGATCATGTTAAATTATGGACCAATGCAGACACCAAAGGGTCATAGTGTATATACTTAATATATGAGTTTAAAATCTGAAGTGAGAGCCCAATGTCTGCACTTGTTTATTTTTACACTGGGCTGAAGTGTAAAAAATGACTGAATCACAGCCAGTGATTGCTTTATGAAAAGTTATTGATTATAACCTCTACACTGGAGGCCAAGGAGCAGTTATAAAAAATCACCAAATAGTGTACGTAAAGAGACTAATGAGAACAGATCTATACAAGTGCCTCTTTTTATTCACATTAACAAACAGTGCAGAAACGAAGACTAGACAGACAAATCTACGGGAAACATGCAACAGAAAAATATTAAGCGTTATGTTTGAGCCACAGACTACAGTCTCCATAACCGTAAAAAGGAATTCAAACATACAAAAGAAGCGCTAAAGAAATCCCCTCCCATATGATTTAGATGTTCAGCGTTCCACAATACTGTTGAAATATACCTCTGCTGATGCTGCTGTTACTGAAATAAACTGAAATATTGTTATCAGACTTTGATATCCAACTCCTTGTTAGCTTTGCCACACAGCAAACAGGGCCCAAACACTAACTGGTGTATCAGTTAAGTTAACTTTTGGTCATGTCTTTTAAAAACCCTTAAAAAAAAAAGTCCCATCAGGAACACACTCCAAGTTCAGGCAAAACTCTTTCTCTGGTAAATCCATCAAGAACCGTCAAGTCAAAACCAAATCTGTAAAGACTAAAGTTCAGCTGAAGCAGGTGCGTCGTGTGACCTGAGGTCACTGTGGCTACTCCTGCAGTGTATTGTGGTTTCCGTATTAAGTGAACAGCATCACATCAGTTTCAAACCAACTGCACGGTGGCTGCTTGTAAGTAGCCCTGCAGGAACTGGAGGGCTTCTGCATTCAGACTGGTGCTCAGCATCGATGGAACCTGCACCAGCAAGAGAGAGAAGAATCACTCGTTTTCTGCAGTGTCGCAATATCTGCAGCAGAGCGCCGTGCTATTCAAACAGGCAATAATCTTAACATATCTTTTAGTCCAAACAAAACTCCAATGACTATCTTTAAAACATTAGTTTTGGCACGAGTTGCTAAATATTTCCTTCCTGTGTCAACATACCCTTCCCGGACAGGCAGTAGAAAGCTTGTGGAGTGACTGAGCCAGCAGGATCTTTGGATTCCCGACAGCGTCTCCAATCGGGTCGTGCTCCTTCTTGCCAGCAAAGGCCAGCTGTGAAAATGCTGTCTGATAGCCTGGTGTGTCTTCAATGTCGATGAAGTGCTCGTCGTCTGGGATGCTGTCATCTTCTGGCAACTCAAATAGACCAATGAGCGCCTGGAGCAGAGGGGTCCTGAACAAACACATTAAAACCCGAAATAATCAGATTTAGTGCAACTCGACAACTTAACTAAGGACTTGTTACTTTGTACCCATCAGGAGAGGATCTGCCATGCAGCTACATGCAAAATGTTTTGAACAACATTAGTTATAAAACTTAAGTCACCCTGCAATGTAAAAAAGTAAATATATAAAGTCTGTGTAACGTAAGAATAAATGTGTTCTGTGTTTGTTAGACCAAAGAAGAAAGTGTTATTTGAATGATTAAAAATATTGACAAGTTTATGACATTAGGTGTCAAAATGTGGGGGCGTGTCCTCTGAATGTGCTGAAGCCACGCCCACTCACAGGAGCAATTAAGCAGCAATTTTGAAGCCACTGAAACGTGAGTTCAGAAAATGACGTGACTAACTTTGCAACACTCTGAGCGAGATGAATCAAACTGTCTCTCTGCTAGACGTGGAGGGATTGCTGGACTGAAAACTGGCGAAACACTGTTTTAACCTCTAACTATGTTTTCAGCATCTATTTTCCAACATATTTAATGTGTGAAATAAATGTAAGAATTGCCTTTAGACTGATTTCTTACCAGAGTTTAGTGTACTCTGTGTCCATCATCGCTGGACATTCAGTGAGGACTTTTGTAATGCCGACAGCGCAGATCTTCTTTTCAACTGCTCCAGACACTTTCTGAACCTCTGGAATAATTATTTTCTCCAACACCATACCGAACATTCTGCAACACAAAAAGCAAATAACAACATTATGTTAATAAGTGCAGAGCGCCCACGACACCTACTCCCATAGCTAGCAAGCTATGGGAGTAGGTACCTCGTGTCGTGGGAATTAATAGAAAAGCCTAAAAAATGAGGATGACATCATCAGCTAGAGTGAGGAGCAGAGAGAAAAAAATCAGTGAAAAAATAAAACGTATTTGACTACCATGGCCTCAAATCTGAAGTGAGAGCCCAATGTCTGCACTTGTTTATTTTTACACCAGGCTGAAGTGTAAATACTTGCTATGCAACTGAAGCACAGCCAGGGACTGCTTTATGAAAAGTTATTGATTATAACCTCTACACTGGAGGCCAAAGAGCAGTTATAAAAATCACCAAATAGTGTACGTAAAGAGACTAATGAGACAGATCTATACAAGTGCCTCTTTTTATTCACTTAACAAACAGTGCAGAAACGAAGACTAGACGACAAATCTCGGGAAACATGCAACAGAAAAATATTAAGCGTTATGTTTGAGCCACGACTACAGTCTCCCTAACCGTAAAAAGGAATTCAAACATACAAAAGAGCGCTAAGAAATCCCTCCCATATGATTGAGTGTTCAGTTCCACAATACTGTTGAAATATACCTCTGCTGATGCTGCTGTTACTGAAATAAACTGAAATATTGTTATCAGACCTTGATATCCAACTCCTTGTAGCTTTGCCACACAGCAAACAGGGCCCAAACACTAACTGGTGTATCAGTTAAGTTAACTTTTGGTCTGTCTTTTAAAAACCCTTAAAAAAAAAAGTCCCATCAGGAACACACTCCAAGTTCAGGCAAAACTCTTTTTCTCTGGTAAATCCATCAGAAACCGTCAAGTCCAAAACCAAATCTGTAAAGACTAAAGTTCAGCTGAGCAGGTGCGTCGTGTGACCTGAGGTCACTGTGGCTACTCCTGCAGTGTATTGTGGTTTCCGTATTAAGTGACAGCATCACATCAGTTTCCAACCAACTGCACGGTGGCTGCTTGTAAGTAGCCCTGCAGGAACTGGGAGGCTTCTGCATTCAGACTGTGCTCAGCATCGATGGAACCTGCACCGCAAGAGAGAGAAGATCACTGTTTTCTGCAGTGTCGCAATATCTGCAGCAGAGCGCCGTTCTATTCAAACAGGCAATAATCTTAACATATCTTTTAGTCCAAACAAAACTCCAATGACTATCTTTAAAACATTAGTTTTGGCACGAGTTGCTAAATATTTCCTTCCTGTGTCAACATACCCTTCCCGGACAGGCAGTAGAAAGCTTGTGGAGTGACTGAGCCAGCAGATCTTTGGATTCCCGACAGCGTCTCCAATCGGGTCGTGCTCCTTCTTGCCAGCAAAGGCCAGCTGTGAAATGCTGTCTGATAGCCTGGTGTGTCTTCAATGTCGATGAAGTGCTCGTCGTCTGGGATGCTGTCATCTTCTGGCAACTCAAATAGACCAATGAGCGCCTGGAGCAGAGGGGTCCTGAACAAACACACAACCCAAAATAATCAGATTTAGTGCAACTCGACAACTTAACTAAGGACTTGTTACTTTGTACCCATCAGGAGAGGATATGCAAAATGTTTTGAACAGCATTAGTTTAAATTAAGTCACCCTGCAATGTAAAAATGTAAAAATTTAAAGTCTGTGTAACTAAGAATAAATGTGTTCTGTGTTTGTTAGACCAAAGAAGAAAGTGTTATTTGAATGATTAAAAATATTGACAAGTTTATGACATTAGTGTCAAATGTGGGGGCGTGTCCTCTGAATGTGCTGAACACGCCCACTCACAGGAGCATTAAGCAGCAATTTTGAAGCCACTGAAACGTGAGTTCAGAAAATGACGTGACTAACTTTGCAACACTCTGAGCGAGATGAATCAAACTGTCTCTCTGCTAGACGTGGAGGTTGCTGGACTGAAAACTGGCGAAACACTGTTTTAACCTTCACTATGTTTTCAGCATCTATTTTCCACATATTTAATGTGTTGTGAATAAATGTAAGAATTGCCTTTAGACTGATTTCTTACCAGAGAGTTTAGTGTACTCTGTGTCCATCATCGCTGGACATTTCAGAGGACTTTTGTAATGCGACAGCGCAGATCTT